>NW_008597144.1:0-7579 GCF_000691845.1 Merops nubicus | reverse complement strand
ATTCCTGCTTCTGCCATCACTGGTGAGGAAACACCATTTTCAATCTGCACATCCCTCACTTCATAAAGAAATGTTACACATGCAAACGACGTATCCCCCATTTTCCCACACAGACAAACGGACAGACACAGAGGGAACACACTGCACAACACTGACAGGCTTGTACAACGTTCCTCTGTTCTTCCAATCCCAGCTAGAGGAACAAAAACTCTGCTTTCTTGAAGCAAGTTATCACAAGAGCAATGATACACTTGCTAAACACAGGCATGGAGGGTGGAGGCAAATAAACACAAACCCAAAGCTGCCAGTTTTCGCTGAAGCAGACAGCAGATCCTGGCAAAAGGAATTCATTTAAATTCTGCTAGTACCACCAGTGTCAGAAAATGCTTGAATCCATCCACCAAAAGAAACAATAACTTGGTTGCCAAAGCACAGCCCTTGGGAGTGACCCACCCCTGACCAGTGCTCCGCTCTCACTTTCCCTTCCCAGCTCAGCAGCAGCAGGGGATGAGACAAAAGAGCCTCTTAATTCCATACCATGAAGGACAGCCCAAATAGGTAACAGTATCTCCCCAAATTACCCTCAGCCTCCAGAAAACCAACAGTTCATGCCCCAGAGCCTGACACTCGGCTCCCAGCACCAGGTCAGCCTCCCTGCCCTTTGATCTTGCTATCGCTGTGGAAAACAAAGAGCATTTGTTCCCAAAACTAATTTCACAGATCATTTGAACACCCACGAAGGTCTTCATAAAGCCCAGCTATTCAGTTCCCTGGTTATCAGCTCAGTATGTAACAGAGAATGATGTGAAAGTGCAGGTAGTTCATGGACACTTTGCTTGAAAGGCCAGCAGAATGCTCAGATGCTCTGCCCCCCGTGGCACTGCCCTGGCAGCAGCTACAGGGCTGCAACGTGCAGGGGGAGCCCTCACCCTGCAGTGCCTGCCAGGCACGTCATGCCTTACACACAGCACACAACATTTCCCAGGTAAGCATGGGCAGCTTGGCTCCCAAGAGGCCAGCGAGGGCTTCCCAGCACCCTGTCCACTGAGCTGGTGGCAACCAGTTTGTTGTCTGTCCCTGTTTCAGCAGGGCAGAGGAGCCAGCAATGTCTACAGAAGCAGCAGCATTTAGGCTTTTTAAAAGTGCTTTTGGGCCCCAAACTGCAGAGTGGTTTTGTTCCAACTGCTGCCTAACTGGGAACTCTAGAAGATGGGAGTTAAAAGTGCACTGGGAGACTGCTAGTGCAGCGTTCTTAAACTCACTGGGTGACCTCTCAGGAACGGCACAAGCTGGGAAACCACTGCAGAACACGACCTGTTTGGCCACAGCAGGCTACCTTCATCACTGATGTCAGCACCCGAAAGATGGGTAGACCATGTCAAGTCCTAAGAGGTTTCTTTTGGACTAGGATCCCACCTGGTTCAGGTTGAAAGTGTTTACACTTTCCAAGGGTACACCCAAGGCAGGGGAGCAGACACAGAACACCAACCAGCATCTCCAGAAAGAGAACACTCACCTCAGCAGCTCAAGACAACTTTATCCAGTGGATTTACAGAAAATACATGGAACATGGCAAGCCTGGCTCTGCCAGCTCCAGGTTAGAAATGAATGGGTCCTTACTGAAGTACAAAAGGAAATATTCATGGGGTTACACATGTTACTAACACCCTGGGTTCCCAAGTATTTCCTGTCTCTAGCAAACAGTGTTCCTCTGAGGCTGATACAAGGCTCCTGTAAGAACATAAAACTTCAAGTACTTAAAAAAAAAAAAAAAAAAAAAAGGCATTTTATAACTTTAGCTAGAAACCAGAGAAGTTTCAGCCTACCAATGCAAGCTGAGTGGTGACAGCAACTGCCTCTGTCCCATGTGAGGAGGAGGAGGAGGAGGAAGAGGAGGTCAGGCTGCTCACATAGGGCTTTAGAAGCAGGTAGAGTCAAAGGCAGGGTCTGTCCTGTGCCTTGGGCAGAGGTGTGCAGCTGCAAGGATGGGAAGTGCAGAAGCACAGGGAATTACACTTTATTAAATAAACTCAGGTTTGGCTTTCAGAAAGGAGAGTGGAAAGCTGAGGTGCCATAACAGCCACCAAACCTTCCAGTTCAGGACAGAACGCACGGAAACGGGACACCGTGCAGAGATTAAATAAGACTGGGAGAAATGTTTTACTTCATGACTCCAGGCCTTTGACAGTGCTCTTGGGCTGCGAAAGAGACAACTGAGGCACCAGGTTCCTCAGAAAGGCCCTGCAGCACTCACCCATCAGCCACGTTTCCTCCTGCCGTTACGACTAGGAAGAAGGATCCGTCCCCAGCACAGAAGAAGGGCATCCCCTGAAAGCCAGGGTGGTGGCAGTTCAAGCACCTCTCACTCTAGAACTCCTCACTGAAGCATTTTTAAGGTTGAATGTAACTACAGTCTCCTGCAAATCCAAGAGAAACTCAGTGCCTGCATCTCTGGTGTCAAGGTGACCGTCCTTAGGTGGTGATACCACAGCCTAGCTGGGCTTGGTGCCAAGCATGCTGGCCAGGATGGACAATCCTGGTTATCACAGAATGGTTTGGGTTGGAAAGGACCTTAAAGATCATCCAGTTCCAACCCCCCTACCACAGGCAAGGACACCTCCCACCAGATCAGGTTGCTCCGGGTTGCTCTGGGTTGACAACTCACCCTCCTGAATCCTGGCACCGCTGGCACCCGTGGGTATACAACCAGTCTCAAAGGACTTCAGAGGCTACAGAGAAATGTTTCATCAATAACCCAATTTAACATCACTGACAGGAGCTGCATTCAGACAAACCCTCAAAGGCAATGTGCTTTATCTACACTGTGTTTTTAGTACACATTAACTTACACGTGTTTTATTTCACATCTTATCTGATCAGGAAAGTCCAGACATGGCCTTGGACAATCACTGCGTACCAGGACCATAAAAATACTAGTAGAAAAACAACTTTAAACATTAAGCTAATTCCATGCCTCCTTTCAGGCACAGAATGAACCCAAAAGTTAATTTTTAAGCCAGTTCAATTCAAAGGAATGTCTGAATTAATAATTAATTTTTTTAATTTACATGAACAAGTGGACTACCCAAATTTTATGTGATATACCTCACTGAAAATAGTTAAGAAGAGATACAGGACTGATTTTCTTTCTCCCTCTCACTTTGATTGCTAAATGCCCCAAGGAAAAGTGCTTTATTCATACAGTTTATGGCAGTCTCTTCTACCCAAGGAATGTCCTCAAGCACAGGAAGCACTGTCCATGTTTCCTCGTGCCAGTGTGTCTTCAGTGAAAGCACAGGTCACCTGCTTGCATCAGAGACACACGTGCCATGGGATAAACATTTCGTGGCGTGGATGTGACAAAACAAGCACCATGGGGAGGCCAGCAAGTGCTGTACCACAAATCACAAAGCCAGATGAAAAGATGCCCTGGAGAGCTTTACCACCTGGTCAGACAGCTCTAATGGTAAGACAGAAAAAGTGAGCAGGACACAGAGACAGGGTAACGAAGTCATCAACCTACAGATAACTTTTTCAATACTTGAGCCACTGTGTTGTTTAAATTATTAATAAATGAGTCTAGCCAACAGGACCTGGTCTGGAAGCCAATTCACCACATGCTAAACGAGGCCCTTGGTCACAAAGACAGCTCTCTAGACTCCACAGACTAGTTCTCCTTTGCCAATGGGGCTGCTTAAGGACCCACCATGCGGGGAACTAACTCTTCTCCCTGTGTGCAGTTACAACCAGCACTGGCCTCCACTCCGAGCAGCAGCCTCCCTGCCATGCCTCCTTCAAAGGAGGCTGCTCCTTTCCCTTGTGGGGGGCAAGGGGCCATCCCGGTGCCCAGTCATGCTTGTGTCTGCCACAGGAGCACAGCTACAGCCAGACCTTATCCTCAGAGACACTGAAGTAGAGAGGAAGCACTGGGATTTGACAACCCGAGCATTGCTACCAGGAGTGGCAAACAAGCCCCACCAGCACCTGATAAACACCCACCTTACAGCAGCATGAGCAGACTGAGGCTCTGCCTGAGGCTCTGCAGAGAGACACAGCCCACCCTCCAGCCAGGCTCAGCCTCCACTCCCCTCAATGCACCCTGGCAGAGCTCGGCAGGTGGGCCCACAGCAAGTTTAACAACGCAGCTCCATAGCCAGCTGCAGAGTAACTGTAAAGCCTCACTCCTGCCAGCAGTTGCCCACTGGCAAAGCAACAGGTAGCACCTTCCCACGGACCAGCCCAAAGTCCTCCAGCCCCCCGAGGGCAGGCTGTGAGTGGCTGTGCTGTATCAGCCTTCAGGTGCCTCTGTGCAGCCACAGGACCAGCGCTTCCGACGGATCCCTCCCACCGGGTGAACCAGTACCCCTGACACAAGCTGCAACGCAGGCACTGCCTTCAGGACACTACTCATCCACGTCCATGGACAACCAGCAGCCTTCCAATTCTATCAAACACGGCATGAAATGTTATTTCTGTCAGAATTTACCTGCACGGAAACCAAAAGCTGTATGGAGAAGAGTTATACCTTAATGTGAACCAAAATCTGGCTAACGGGAGGTTTCTGGTTATTCAGTGTCCTTGAAGGAAAAGTGCACAAGGTCTGCTAACATGCTTCCTCTGGCAGGGTGAGAGTGAGGAAGTCTTCAAATTGTGACACAGTTAATCCATCTGCTTTCCAGCAACTTAAATCACATCGTAAAACATCATAAAATGGAAGTGAGAGGCAAACAGAACCAGCCAGAAAGCTGAGGGAAGAGACAGGAGCAAACAGTCTCTAGGAGGCACAAAGTCTGTTAGAAAAAGTCATTAGATGCAAAAATCTGAGTTCTTATTAAAAAGGAATAAAACCTAGTATGTGACAAACAGGATATTCTCCCTGCAGAAGAGATTTTATTACCACCTACTGCAGCAGTGAAAGCAAAGCCCCACGGCTTAACTTCACAGCTCAGTTGCCCACAGAGCAGCAAAGAAAGAAAGGAGATTGGGGAAGCAACCTGCACGGGCAGCCAGGAGCAGTCCCTGCTCAGAACTACCCTTCCACTGGAACAGGCTGAAACGGTCCTAATTCTGCCAAAAGAGATGGCACAAATATAAGTTCTACATCTGCTCCTAAGCAGGAATAAAGTGAAATATTTGGCATAATACACAAGGATGTAAGAAGATCACAAATGGAAAAATCTTAATTTAAGCTTGAAATATTTGCATGACGTTATGTAATTGGAAAGCATTCCAAGGAGAAGAGGAGAAAACCTGTCATCCTACAAGGCTTCAGCCACACTGACAAGTGCTGGGATGCCCAGAGAGGAGCCAAGTGGCTGTCAGACGTAGGAGGTCCCTCTGCAGGTCTTTGTTTTCCCCTGCCAGGCTCTACGTGGGGGGTAACCATCTCTCTCACAGCAAAGCTTCCTGCAGCCTGCTTACAATTCACCCAGCACTGAGAGCAATCCTACAAACAAACCCCAAACTCCACCGGGGCACACTCAGCACTCCAGAGTCTCCCAGGGCAGGCTGGTTTACATCCCAATACTATGAGATAGGATTTACACCCATGAAGTTAATGGTTCCAGCATAAAAATACTTATATAGTCTAAAAAGCTTTTATCATGTTAGTATCAAGGATGTTCCCCAGTAAGACAAGTACTTCGTCTTCACTGACTTGAAGCCGTGAACATGTAGCTGCCTCCCCAGGTCAAATTTAAGTCCCAGTGCACTTTGTGTATGCTACAAAACAGGAATGATAAATTAATTGCTTTCTCTCCCTCTCTCCTGGCTTGTAAACTTTGGGCACTCCTCCCCATTTACAGGGTGAAATAAAACCACTGTAAAAAAAGGTTAAAAAAATCCTCCAAAACATAAAAGAACAACTTCCACAGCACTCAACTGCGACCTCAGGAGAGGGTGTCTCCAGCAGAGGACCTCCAGCACTCCAAAGTGACAGCCAGATTTTGGTGCATGCACTCACTTGCTTTTTTTTTTTCCTCATGCACAGGAGAACACAAACTCTGCCAGCAGCATGCAGCAGCAGTTCAGAACTCAGCCCCTTTTGCCTGGAGAACACTGGCAATTATTTCTACACGTTGTATTAGTTAATATTGAAAAGCTGTTTCAAAAAGAAAAGCCTTCTTGCTCTAGAGAGGTGTTTCCTACTTACCTTGCTTATTTCTTTCTACGAAGAGACTTTATGAAAAGCTAGCCTGCCAGCCTCCCCCAAGCAGCACTGTTTGCAACCTCATCCAGTACAGGAACGAGTTACTAAGCAACTACAAATCAAACTCTGAACACTTGGAGTGGGTGTGAGGAAGTCTGTCCTACACAGCTTCTCATTTTCAAGAGATCTGCTCAATTAAGCTCACTTGCTGGAGATGGAGTTACGATACAGCTGTCCAGCTGCAAAAAGAAAAACAAAACACCAAAACCAACCGACCTACAGCAGAAATCCCCCCACGGGCAGATACACACCCAGGGCTCACACACAGGGAGGGCACCCAGAAGAGATGCCCCAGGGCAGAACCACAGGTAATGCAAAGAGGACCTGAAAATTTCTCAAAGGTCCCTTCCCTTTGCAGCTGCCAACGTGGTCAGAAAGTGACGAAATCCAGCCCTGGCTCAGGCAGAACGGCTCTTTCAGCCTGGCCTGCGTTCCTCCTACTTGAATCAGACCGAGGAACAGGAGCCGCGTTTGGGAACCGCCGGGTGTTCCCAGAGCCAGCTCCCTGCCCCAGCGCCACCCGCCGAGCTCAGCCTGCAAAGCCCGAGCCAAGCAACCTGCCAGTTCTCCTCCAAACTGCTTCTGCATTTAGGGAACTCTCTGCATCAGTCAGGTACCCTCAGTCACAAATAAACCACCAGAAGCTCTGTGCTTGTCTCCCTGCTCTGGCAGCCATTGCCTGGGCTTTGGGCAGCCACTGTCAGAGGCAGTCACAAGGGTTAGACGGGAGCAGCACCTCAGGGAGTCCAGCTAGCTGCAAAACAAGATTCACCTCTTTCTTTTTTTTCAGTAAGTGCTAAGCTGCCTGGTTCCTATGAGTGTTAGATCTGACACAAGGAGTGCTCAAGTTTGCCTTCCCAGACTGAGGCAGAATCCTAGAACCACTGTGGTTGGAAAGGACCTCCAGGATCAAGTCCAACCTTCCTCCCAACATCTCCCTGACCACTAGACCACGGCCTCAGGCGCTACATCTACTCGTTTTTTGAGCCCCTCCAGGGATGGGGACTCCAGCACCTCCCTGGGCAGCCCCTTCCAGTGCCTCAGCACTCTCAGTGAAGCATTTCATCTTAAGCAGGAGTCTCAAAAGCAGAACTGCAGGTACATACAGGGAACCTTACACAGAAAACACTGGCAGCGTGAGCCAAGCCTCCCCAGCACCGGTCATTTCTCAAGCCCAAAGCCAACTCTCCCTTTGGAACACACCTTGGAACAGAGGCGCCCCACGAGCTGCGGGTACATACCTGCTCTATGCCCTCTGCACAAGGAAGCCGGGCTCCCGGGCCGCCTTCCCCGTCTCCGGCAGGCTCCTTCTCCCAGGGCAGCTTGTTCTTGCCCTTGGCCGCGCTCAGGACTCTCCTCAGGGCCGCTCCC
>NW_008597143.1:0-10461 GCF_000691845.1 Merops nubicus | reverse complement strand
GCCAGCAGATCCCTGAAGCGATCAAAAGCAATTTTAGTGGACTGGAGTGCTGCATTTTGTGCAGAGGGACCAAATATGGTCCTTAGCCCTGCCTCCCGGGTAACCTTAGAATGGGCAAACATGGCTTGGATTTTGGGGTTGTGCTCAGAGGATAAGGACTGTATTGCGATATTAAGCTTCTCAACGCTCTGGGAACACTAAGCCCACTAGAACTTGCATGGTGAAATGCTGTTTATGTAGAGGATTAACAGATCCCTCAGACAAATGTGTTTGTTTTGATTGCTTATCTGCCCTGGGGAGGTCAGAGGAACAACCCACATTCTTTTTACGTCTAACTGTAACAGGCTTTTCAAAGAAAACTTCGGTCGTATGCCTGGAGTTAGACTGCAAATCTCCAGTTTCTGTTGGATCCACTTATATTACAAGACATTTTCTTCCTGGGCCTGTGTTTTTTCCTTGCCCATAATATAATGGTTAGGTTTGGTTTTATTTTCTAGTTTTCAGTAAAGCTACACTGAGAGTTACCTATCTGTGTGGTCTGGGCCAATAGTTTTTGTCACTCTTTTGGTGATGGGAGAGGAAATAACTGATCCAGGAATCAGTTCAGGCTTTGCAGCACTATACACGCCACTGAATATTATGGCTCCTGCTTCTGCATACAGACTCAGGCTGCATCTGCCAAAGACTCTTGGTGTTCTGAGGCTGGCATAGGCCTGGCTCTCTGCAACTGCTTAATTTGCTTTTGTTTGGAGGAAAATCTGCTTAATGTAAGCCTGATTTACCTAGGTTCTCACTCTCCCTTGAATCTTCTCTGTGGTACTATAACTTCTAAGCATTTATCACATGCCAAACAAAGTAGCTGGTCTGCAGCACACCGGGAGATATCCTCTGGCTGGCAAAGGTTCTCCATTTCTTGCCCTCTAACATATTTGCTGCTTTGCTAGTGCATGATCTTGTTCAGCTTCACATCTGAGAAGCAACCAGAGTTCCTCATGATAGTAACAATGCTTATCTGTGATAAACGGGCAACTGTTGGATGTAGCAGAGACCTCTGGGCCCCTGTGACGTTAGAGGATGGACAGAGTACAAGGTTGAAAGCAGCCTTTCGTATGGCCTGCAGGTGAGCTGGCAGCTCCACCCATGAGCCCCAGGTCTGTGCGCCCCGTCTGTCTGCGATGGATGGGGGTGCAGTTTCTGATTGCTGCCATTGCTTCTGGTGCTTGTCTCTGGGTTATCAGTTTCCTTTATATAGCATATTTAATTTTAAGCTGCCAAGACTGTGGATCTGTCCAGTGCCTACAGCTTATGGCTCATTTTGTTTAAAAATGGAACATAACGTATGTGCATTTATTGAGTATTGGCACTGGTTGTTGTAACCACGGTACGGTGAAGCTAAAAAGAATGGCATAGTTATTTGAAACACTGAGATACATTTAAAAGGAAAAAAACTTCACAGTAGCTCACTCATGATGTGTTTTATCTGAAATGGTTCTGTATGCTTTTGGTGGTGAGCAGCTACAGTAACAGCCGTCTGCTTTAAAGCTCATCAGAATCTGATAATGCCTTTTTGCAAGGTCTGTGCCCTGAAGCAAAAGGATGATTTTAGTTTATGCACATGGACAGTTTTCCACCGATGATGAGAGACACAGTCAATGTTGCTAGTGTAGGAGAGGCACTGTTCCTTGGGCTGCCCGGGCACTCGGGCGCTGAGTGCCAGGAATCACCCGGAGCCGGTGATGCTGTGTGCCACCAGTGCTGCCTGGGTGCTGGGTGCCAGTGATACTGGGTGCTGACGAGGCTGCGTGCTGGCAACATTCTGTGCCAGCGGTGCTGGGTGGCTGCTGGGTGCTGGCAAGGCTGGGTGGCTGCTGGGTGGATGGTGAGTGTCAGCAGTGCTGGGTGCTGGCAATGAAGTCGGCAGTCCGTGACTGAGCAGTTCTACCCACATCCAACAGAGGCTGGAGGCACATATTCCTCAAGCAGCTCCTCCAAGTAACTTATTTAGGGTGAAGGATTCCACTGGCCTATTTTGCTTTAAAAGTACCAGTGATGTTGGTGGAGAGACCATCTGATTATGTGGCCACTGTAAAAAGACCTGGGTATACATCTTCCAGCTGACACAACATGGGGTCCCTTCCTTAATATGTTACTTGATTCTGTTTTCCTCTCCTCTTTCTAGGAAGAGGTGTGGTCTCATGGATACAATTAAAAAGAAGAAAGCAGTAGATGTGTGTGTATGTCCTTAATATATGTAGTAGCCACTGCATCATTTTTCAAGTGTACTTTTTCCTCTATTCAGAAGTCTTTTCTCACCATTTGTTAACACCATCTCACCCCATGGGTATGTAAATTCTCACCCAGGAGAGGTGAGGGAAGGAGGCAACAAATGAATGAGGGAAGGTAGGGGTCCTGCTCCCACCCATCCCTTCCTCCATACCACTCTTGCTGCAGCCCTACCTTTTCTCCTGCAGCTCAAATTAAAACCACCCCATACCCATATGCCCCTGCTCCTGCACTAGTCTGGCTTCAGTAGCAAGGAAGGCAGTGTGGGTGGCAAAGCCCACTGGAGGTGTGCAATAGACACTCTGGCAGCAGAGCTCTGGTTGGCGTGGTTCAGCTCTGGCAGCTTTGCATCCCTGGCTGCAGCCCATTTCTGTAGGGCTGTGTGTGGGAAATGGGCCTGCCCGCGGCTGTGGCACTGCTCCCTTGGAGTGCAGGAGGTGCTCAGGGCCCTGAGGCCATTTAGCAACCTTCAGGTACCAAGATCCTCTCTGACAGCACGTGAGGCTTGTCACCAGGACAGCAGCCAGTCGTGGCAAGGGGACTGGGAAGAGGAATAATAAACTGGACTGGGAGAAGAGGGCTTTGAATTGCTGGGCTGTGATACCCCATGTGAGGGAGAAAAGGTGCACAAAGGAGTTGTCTGCTTAGAGGTATGAATAGCTGAGCTGATCTGCAGGTGAGCTGCTTTGGGTGTTGGGTTGTTCTTTGTTCCCAGGAATACTTCACAGCTCCTTGGCAGAAACCCTCCCACCTCTGAATTTCACAGGGTTATAAATTCATGGGTCAGAAGATAATCAGGAATACCAGATGCTTGTTTGTCTCCCTTCATTTTCCCTCCTAGTAGCTAAGATGAACCAGGGTGGGAGGCTGTAGCTGCTATTACAGCTGCTTGTTTTTGTTTTTCTTTTCATGGTTTGTTCAAATGAAGAGCCAGCTGATCTTTTAATTTGCAGGCTTCACCCCCTCCAGGAAGAGAAACACAAGAGCTTGCTCTCCTTCCAGCTGAGCGCACTGGTTCCCACCCTCCCTGGGGCTTGTATCCTCCATGGACCAGACAGCAAGGGCCAGCAACCTGTCAGAAGAGGTCTGGTGCTGCACTGCAGATGATGCTCATCAGCACCAGATGGTATCTCACGTACTTTGGTCTACTCTAGACACACTTAGTTACCGTTTATGCTAATTCTCAATACTACACCACCTTCACACCTAGGCAAAAGTAACTGAGGCCCACACTATCCTCAGGAGGGTTCAGTTAAGTTTTAGACAAATGTATCAAAACACAATAATGGACAGATAACTTCACTGGTCTCACAAAATGTGACTGTATACAACAGATTTGCTATATCCATCTGTACAGGCATAAATTATTAACTGGGGCATGGTGACAGTGTTTCAAATGTACTGTGGGACACAGCTGTGTGAATTCAAGGCCTTGCTGTAGGCATGTATGAAAGACCACCTAGATATAAGGAGGCATCCAGCTGTGTGGAGCAGGAAGTAGTAAACCATCAGACATAAAGAGACATGTTGCTTCCCTGGGTGTTGTTGGCTGGTCACAGCTTTGGGATCCAAAGGTGCTCCTAATATTCAATTTTTTTTGACTGGTTCTTGGACATTCCTGAAGACTCCACGATAGCAAACTACTCTGTTGCCGATAAACCTCGAGTTATAAATAAATAAATCAGGTGTAAACCTCGGTACAGTCTGATTCCCTGGGCTTTATCTACTATAGAAGCTTGTGCCTTAGATGCAATATAACTTATCAGTTTAAGTGTATTAGGCAACCACCCCGGCATAGTAAATGCAGCAGATAACAGCAAAAAAGGCACAAGAATATGCTGATGTTATTTTAAGTGTTGCAATAACCAGGCAGAATTACCTTTTAAAGATACAAACTACATCTATAAAATGAGTGCCCTCCCACCCTTTTGAGGCGGGACCAGGCTTTAGCTTGCAAACCTTTAAGGGCATGAATAGTATCTTCTCTCAGCCCCCAGCACAATAGAACCCTATCAACGCTGCGGTTAGAAGAGCCTTCAAGCTGATTAGTCACACCACAACTTGGGCTTCTTCCATGTGAGCACTTAATTAGATTGAACTCTGCTAATTTAAGAGATAACAAGATAAGGTTAGCCCAGTTAAGTATGTGGGGTGATTTTATCTTTTATCAGCGGTAGGCTTCCCTTGTCTTTTTCATCTTACAAGTGTTTAACTTGCAACTCCCCACAAGGTGTTATCAGCACTCACCTGAAAGCAGAGGAGCGGGGAGCTCCCTTTCTGCAGGGAGCAGGCAGCCCGAGGGGGCCCTGCAGAATGGGCAAGTCAATGGGCGCTTTGCAGGCCTTCAGAGGGTGACAATAGCCATTGTTAAAAACCAGGTAGGGGGGGCTCATTGTCATGTAAATTGTGCCCTCCCCCATCTTACTAGAGTCAGTACTGTGCTCTTTACAGATACAGGCAGAGAACATGTAACTACTCCCATAGATAATACAATTATTGTAAAATTATGATCAAGCTTGCCCCATCTTAAATTATCCTAACTAGTTTCAATGGAAGTGAACTTCCAGGAAGAAAACCATGGAAAACCATGCATCCATCTGCACATACATAGCTTCAAGACAAATGTGCCTAACTTGAAGGTGATCTCTAGAAGTTTCTCAGTAATTACAGCAGTGGAACTTGTTTGACTTGAAAGGTTTGTTGGTTTCAGAATTTCTAACTTCAGACACCCCCCAGTAACGAATCAGATCTCAAAGCTGTTATTTAGGCTTTCATAAACGTAAGAAACTTTTGGACTTATATGTTCTTATTTCTTGAAACCTTCGATATCATGTTTTATACTCTTTATAGTGAAGACAAAGACAAAATGATTCAGTGGAAGATGAGATTCTCATCTAATCGTTTATTTGCAGGAACCGAAGACATAATTGTAAACCGACCAAACAAAAAAAAAAAACACCCAAAAACCTACAACAACAAAACAAAATAATGAAAAAATGAAAAAGAGACTTGTCATAAAATCATAGGCTGGACACACCAGAGATCTGTATTTTGTAAAGTACTAGAGATTTCCAGTGTAGGAGTAACTGTGCATGCTTGTGTCCAAGTGTGTAGCAGCCAGCAGCTCTGACTCCCATGAGGGCACAGGAGCCCACTGCTAGGACACAGGCAGCTGCTATGCTAAACCATGGAAGTGCTGACCCCAGCGTGCCTGCTGTTACGTCTGAACAGTCCTGGAAACAGCCACCAAGATTTCCTCCAGAAGCTGGAGATGTGGAGGTGCTCCCTGATGAGCAGCACCTCCTGGTTATCGACATGCAGTTGGGACCCCATATCTGTTCTTCTGTGCTGCTGTTGAGGTGAACGATCAAGAAACCAAGGACAAACTGAACTCTCATAACTACTGGTTATGGTCTCATTGTATCTGCCCAGACCAGCAGGGGAGCTACAGTAGGAAGGACAGCGATTACATAAGCTCCATTTGTACTTTAAAAGACTTGTCTTCAACCTGCTCCATGGTTTGGAAGGCAGAAGGGAGAACTACTATTGGTAGCATTATGCAGAAAAACTATGCGCCTGAAAAAATTCACCTCCTGGGAATGGCCACTTCAGGTCCAAGCATAGAGAGAAATGCATGAGCTATGCAGGGAAAAGGCACATACTCTTTTGTCATGCACTGTCTTGTGATAGTAACTGCGGGCTTTGAACATGGAGCATAGCCTCCCTTAATCCTGTACTAAAGAAACACTAAAGAGAAACAGTGTCATTCCAGAAGTGCCCACAAACTGTGCATGAGGCATCAGTCCTGCAGCAGCAGGACATTGTTTTGAAAAACTGCCAGTATGCCTTTCTTACAAGCATCGTCATCAGGTGAATACTTGCTCTTGTTTTTATTACAGTTTTGGAATTAGCTCAAGTTAGCCTTTCCAGTCTCTCTCATCATGCTCTGATGCATGCAGGTTTCCCAGCTCAATTAAAAAATTAGTCCTATCTGAGACAAATCTACAAAATTAGTCACCTGGCAAATGTCAGCACTCAGCTGTTGTGCATGACCTTCTGCTGCAGATCAGTGACAACATGTAGACAGTCCACGCTCACTTTGTCATTCTAAAGTTCACTGCTTACTCTACTTTCTTCTGTCTTTCTGAGGTTATGATGTGTAAAAATAGATGTACTGTAATGATTCATTTTTCTTATCTTCATAGATTCTTGAAGGTCTGATCTTCACAGGCTTTTTCACATGTGGCAGACTGAGGTCTTGACTCACAAGCTGTCCACATATCATCAGCTGGTGTGCATGATCTTCAGGTATGGTTCTCCTTTCCCCTTAAAATATAGGCATTGAACTCTTTTACATGTTTTTGAAAGGTTTTGATTTTAAGTATCAGCAGATGCAGTGATTGGTCATCTAGTGTCCACATTTTGGAGGTAACTTTAGCAAGTGGCAGTAGCATGGGACAGATCATGTGTATAACATGTCAATATCATATTTATCTATCAATAATCAGATAGCTAGAATTCTGTATTCATTAATTCATTGGTAACTGAAGCTGTGCTGCCAGGTAGCATTCCCTTTTTTTTGGCTACAGAACAGGTTAAAGGTGATCACCAGGTCTGTGTTTGGCACTGGGGTAATTGCAGTTCTGGAGAAAAAAGGCAATGCTGTAAACTGGAAGCGTTGGCCAAAATTCCTGCTCATCTCTTTGCACTGAATGGCATCACCACAGGCGCAGCAGCCAGGGAGCATGCAGAAGCAGCCACAACCTTCCTGTATGTGCACCAATATGCTATGCTGAGGATAAATATTTATCATTTCCTATAGGTCCTACTAAGCTGCAGATGAGAAGCAAATTAATCTAGTTTCAGGCAATAAAGAAATTAGTACTAGAGCTAGTCTTTCCCTCTGTTTGTGTACCACATCCCCATGTAATTTTTGTAACAGTTTCCAGCACGTTCCCCTGAAACATGAGGAAGAGGATCAATAAGTATTAAATATTAACATAGGAGCTAGGTACTAATGTCTGACCTTATCGCTAGTCTAAAACTGGATATTTAATAAACATCATGAGACAGGGAAATCTCTTATAATAGCATCATGAATCTTTAAAGTGCGGCGTCCCCCTCCTCCATTTCCTGCGATGAGGTCTCCCCACGGCCTGCAGATATTTGTCTAAAGCCTGAACTTCCTGCCAGTTCTCTCTGATCTGTTTCATATTGTTTGTAGCACAGTATTCTTTAGGCCCTCCTTGTTGCCTCTTCATTTCTTCCCTGTCTTCTCTTCTCCAGTTCTGTCTTTCCTGTTCCTTTTCCTCAGAAGGTCTTGCCCATCATCACTCTTCTTGTTTCCTGGTCCACACTCAAGGAGCAAGTTACACAGAGCTTGCTAACTCCTGCATGCTCTGCACGTCCACAGTGCTCGCTGTGGGATGTCTGTGGCTTGGAGCCCTAGGGCCACACTCATGAGGGCAACAAAACAGTGGGCTGCCCACGCATGCAATGGTCCTTCTGATATGCAACAACAATTTTCTAAGAGACTTCATATCTTGTCTGCCAGATGCTGGGCTCAGAACGGTGTTGCAAAAGATGGTGTGTGGGGGAAATATGTTGGACACAATAGCTACATCATAAAGAGAAAAACAGCAGTTTCTGGGCCCTGGAGTGTGACTGTCTGCACCAGTACACTGGTGCAGGCATGGTTTGTCCCAGGCCTGTTTGTGCTGTCCCAAGTGGTTCCTGGGAGCAGAGCAGCAACTGGCACAAATCCCAGCAGGCATTTTTGCTGCGGCCAGGCTGATCTGAATAAAACCAGGATAAGAAACTTTAACAGCGTGGAGGTAAGTCATCCTGCACAGCTAGCCTCTGTGAGAAGAGACAGTTCCTGGATTGTTTAACTTCCTAGTACAGATATAACCAGCATTCCCAATCTAAGACATCCTTCAAATGAGTATACACTTAGCTTTTCCTAGAATATTATTCTCCCTGTCCCGTCCCTCTGAGCTGGGCCTGTGTTAGCTTCTGTCTAAGTAATAGGTTTGTCTCTGAGCAGCATTGCTGCTCAGAGAGACAAGCTTGGGCTCAAATGCCAGCTTGGGACTACTGCAGAGTCCAGTGTATCTCTTTCTATCTCCTCCTTCCTTTGACTGTTCCCTCCATGTTCTCTTTCTGACAACTTTCTGCAAGTTTCACTACCAAGTTAATATTGAAGTTGTATTCGTCCCTCAGGCTTCCACATGGTAGGGACATGTGGAAATATTGAAGACAGATGTGGTGAGACATGGTTCTGGTGAAGACTTGGCATGATAGGCAGTGACAGAATCATTTTTCTGCAAACCTGCATGAATGCCAGAGGGTCAGTAGGTACCATGAGACATCTGTGATGAGAAGCGTTTGGTCCCTACCATGTGGAAACGTGGAAGTGTCAACTAGCTACTGATAAAGTGATGGGAGTAGATCATCTGTTGGAGCTACTGTAATGGAGAGTTATGCAATAAATTGGTAAGCCTGAGGGACGAATACCATTCAGAGGGACGAATACCATTCAGAGGGACCTAGACAAACTTGAGATGTTTACCCATGTGAACCTCATGAGCTTCAACAAGGCCAAATGCCCTGCTTTTGGGTTGGGGCAATATTTGGTATCAGTACAGGCTGGGGATGAAGGGATTGAGAGCAGCCCTATGCAGAAAGACTTGGGGGTACTGATGGATGAAAAGCTGGACAAGAGCTGGCAATGGGCACTCACAGCCCAGAAAGCCAACAGTATCCTGGGCTGCATTAAAAGAATCATGGCCAAGAGGTGGAGGTGATTCTGCCCCCCTGCTCTGGTGAGACCCTATCTGGAGTACTGTGTTCAGCTCTGGAGTCCTCAGCACAGGAAAGCCATGAACCTGTTAGAGTGGGTCCAGAGGAGGGCCACAAAAACAATCAGAGGGCTGGAACAGCTCTGCTATGAAGAAAGGCTGAAAGACAATTGGGGTTGTTCAGCATGGAGAGAAGGCAGCTCCAGGGAAACCTTACAGTGGCTGTCAGTACTTGAAGGATGCTTAGAAAAAAGATGGGGGCACACTTTTTAGCAGGGCCTGTAGTGGTAGGACAAGGGGTAATGGGTTCAAAGTGGAAGAGGGCAGATTTAGAGTAAATGTAAGGAAAAAATTTTTACCATGAAGATGTGGAGAAACACCAGAACAGATTACTCAGGGAGGTCGTAGAAGCCCCATCCCTGGAAACATTCAAGGTCAGATTGTATGAGGCTCTGAGCTATCTGATCTAGTTGAAGATGTCCCTGCTGATTGCTGAGGGTGAGTGCACTAGATGACTTTTAAAAGTCCCTTCCAACCCGAAGTATTCTATGATTCTATGAAATGACAAATGTCATTGCATGAATACGGAAGGTCTGTGACCTCCTCACGAGGCAATTTATGGCATTGCTTGTGTGGAATAGCTTCTTGAAACTATATTTTGATGACTTGCCTCCTGTACAAAACCTTGGACTTCATTGATAAGATCTAGTGCTTTACACCAAAGCCTAGATTTAGTCTTGTTGTGGATTCATAGACTTAATGCAGCTTGCCTGGAAAACGCACTATTTCTAATTTCTTTCCCTTAGTGGCTGACTTTCCTAGCACAGTGAACAGTGTGGGATAAGGATTACCAGCTAACTGTGTCTTTGTCTTATTTTAAATGAGCCTGTTCACCTTCTCTTAACTTGGATGACAAAAGCTTTTGCTAGAGATTTCACTGCAATTTTGTTAGGAAATCACTGCTCGGCTATAACAGTGGAGAAGTAAATGCTCAGTGCTAAATGGAAGGATTGAGGTGAGGATTAGTGTGTGTGACTCATGTCAATATATCCAGTCCAGTGCTTAGTATGGGCTCAACCATGAACAGTTTTCCCTTCAGGTTTCCAAGTCATCTTCACAGCCTTGGGTCATTAGGGCACCACATGGGAGCAGAGTTAGTCTTGCTTGGCCAGTCTCCTTACGGCTTCTCTCAAAAATGCCAGCTTCTGCAGTTGGGATCGTGCAGCTCCTTGGATCACGTCCATTTCTGAAGCCTCCTGAGTGGCCCCAGGTGGAAAGACAAGGCAGAAGGAGAGGGTGAGGTGGCCGATGGGGTCCAGCGTGCTCGCTCTGGAGGCGGGATGGCGCGGGTGCGCTGGTGCCAGCGTCTGTGGCGGAG
>NW_008597142.1:0-3900 GCF_000691845.1 Merops nubicus | reverse complement strand
CTCACTACCTGATCACCAAATCCATACAACAATAGCAACATCATGAGTTGGAACTGGGGAAATTCTCATTAAATTCAAGGAGAAAAAAAAAATCACCAAGAAGGTAATCAAACACTGGAGCAGATGCCCCAAAAAGCTGTGGTATTCAAATGCCTGAGGATACTCAAAACTCAGCTGAACACAGCCCCGAGCAGCTTGGCACAGCAGGACCTGCTCTGAACACCACGGTGAACTATATGATCTTCCAGTCTAAATTATTCTGTAATTTAACTGTCAGCATACTGAAAAGGTCTGGGAAAAATTTGTAAGCAGGCTGTCTAAATGGGAAGTGCAAAAGTTCTACCTGCTATAAAATTAGAAAAATCCACAGCTTGGCCTTACCTGCCGCCTCCATTTCTCAGCTTTGGGCAATTCGTTGCACTCTGATGCAAGGAAAGGTCTTCGCTCCTGTTTGGCAGAAAGCCACACACCATGAAGTTTTAACCTAGCATCAACATATTCACAGCATTTCACATGAACTTTATTTTCTGGATTAATCCAAAACTATGCTAACAAACTCCAGCGCCTTCTGCTCCCACTGATTTTTAATAAGTGGAAAACAATAACTATTTACAGCCCTGCCAAATTAAACTATCACAGAATATAAAAATCTACTTAAATCCACTTTACTCAACACCAAATCTGTCACCTGTTTGTTCAAAACCCCCCACAGTCCACTCCAAGACAAAGAGCAGTCCATTGACGACATCTGAATGACAACATCATTATCGATACACTAGCACCTAAATCCACTGTTTTACAGGTACCTATTAAATTTAGGCCTTTCTTTCTCAGTTGCTACTACTAAATAAGGTAATTTTTTTCCAAGGTAACTTTTTTTTGTACTCTCCCAACCACAGTTTACCCAAAACACCTTTTTTTCACAACTTTCTTCAAGTTCTCTGTTGACTTTCTGACACAAACTAATACTTCATCTTACCTCTCGGACTCTGTGTGCAATTATTTTGTCCCTTTCCCTCCAGTACTTCCACAGCTCTCTTTCTTTTATATATTAAAAAGCTTCCTGCACATAATATCCCAGAAACTCTATTCCAACTTATTCTCTCACTGCTGTTCATAGAATCTTTTTCACTACAGATCCCTCAAACTGTTCCTTCTCACTTGGCTGTTTCCTATTGCTCACACTTGTGTGCAAAACAGCATTTTTTAAGGACACTCTAAGCTGGTTTCCAGAATTCCTTTGCCAGTTACCCAAAACTTAAAATTATAAACCAGTCCAAAAAAACATTCCTGAGAACACTTGGATCCCCACATAAATATTCTTGCAATTTGAGTTACGAGTCAGTGAAAAATGTCCTGGAATACCCAGAGACAGCTGAGAATCAGTCTTGAAGGTTCTCTGTGGGTTCCCGGGTGCTGTTTCTTTTCACTACAGTGGTGGGTTTTTTTAAACTGCAAGGTCACCAAGTGAATTTTTTTGTCAGTCATATACCAATCCAAAAAAACCCAACCTGTATGACAGCAAAGAAAATGATGAACAGATGCACAGCTATGACGTGTTGGGTTAATAAAATGCCAGCGCTGTGTCTCATGCAAGCCCCGAGTGACCCCAAAAGCCCTGTTTCCCAGTTACTGTTTTGTCAGAACACACCAATGAACAAGATTACATGACAGGATTTCTCTGCCTCTTCTGGGAAGAAATCCAAGCAAACCTTGTGATTACTGTCAGTAAAAATCAGTGTACATGCACCAATTTGTGCAATTAGCTGCAGAAGGAGTTAACTTCAGCCTCCAAAGTAATTTTTGTTTTCTGCCCAGCATGCTACCTCTATTTATAATATTACTAAAGCTTGCTTACTACACATTCTACCTACATGACACAAAAATGTGTCCTATAGGACACCCACACCCAGTGTATGGCCTCTCCAGCAGCTGCTACGCAGCTCTGTACATGGCCTGCACTCCACTCTTAATTAGAGCTAATGAAGCTTTCATTTCCCTGCATCATACCTTAACTTTTCCTTCCTCAAGCTGAGCTTGCCGAAATCTTGCCAAGGCCGTCCTAATGAAAAGAAGCAGATTTACTTTTATAAAACTACATTTCTCCAAGAGCACGTTCTGCTCTGGATGTTGATTATGGACTTAATTACAGTAGGTGGACAACAAAGGTTTTAATATATTTATTGTCTAGCTCTTCCAGCTCATGACTTCTCCAACACTAGAAGTCCTCAGTGCTTAATTTCTGAGGTAAATATAAATCCTGGTAAGCAGCTGCTGATTTTTGCTGTTTAGCACATGCCAGCATGTTGGATGTCAGCAGCAAAACGATGTCAACTAGTTATAAGCACCAGCATAAAGTTGACTTACCTTTGCAGGGGATACATCAAAAGGCAAACAAAAATCTCAAGAGACAAAAGCTTCAGTAAGAAAAGCAGCAGTCAGTAATCGCATTTATTACAATCACCAAAATCTTCTGAGTCTCTCAAAAATGAGCAGACTACAGGCTTTTAATGCACAGTTTTATTTACTAGATATTTAATAGCAAAAAGTACAACACACTCAGAGCCTTTCACACCTTTTAACAGCGTTATCTATACTCTGCATCTACACCAATTATTTAGGCTCCATGTGCTGTTAAGAGCCACTTCCAGAAGGAAACTTGCACCACCCAGCCTGGTGTCCCCCAGGCACCTGAGGGGACCACAAGAAGAGAGCACCTCACAAGGTACAGCCTCTTCAGCCTTCTCCAAGTTACTGTTACAAGCTCAGAAAGCGTTGTAGGAAAAAGAACAAGCATGAGACAAATTTATGAAAAAGCCTCTCATCTAGTAGTTTAAAATATGTGGTCTGCAAAAGGTTCTGAAAAGTACTCAAGAAAGCAAATACAAAAATAAATCTGCTCAGCTGGGAGGGGAGGTTGGCTGTCCCACTAAAGTGGGTTTTTCCCAGGGAAGGATGGACAAGATGATCCTTGAGGTACCTTCCAACCTGGGATTCTCTGATTCTGTAAACCCCTGGCTCAAGCCCAAGCCACTGCCAAGCAAGAAGAACTACACTTCAACCAACAATTCCTATCCAGCCTGTTTCAAAAATAGGAACTGCCTAAAGCCAGATGGGCTGTTAGAAGATACTTTACCACGCTCATGATCCAGCCCTTGCTGCAGTTTCTCTGCTGGGGTGGTTAATGCAGCACACCTGGCACAGCTTCACCCCCCAGGGGGACAGAATCATAGAATCATTATGGATGGAAAAGACTTCCAAGATCATCAAGTCCAACTGTCAACCCAACACGACCATGAGCACTAAACCATGTCCTCAAGTGCCACATCCATGTTTTTTGAACCCCTCCACAGATGGGGACTCTACCACCTCCCTGGGCAGCCTGGGCCAAGGCCTCACCACTCTTGTCAGGAAAGAAATTCTTCCTCATATCCAACTGAAACCTCCCCTGGTGCAACTTCAGCCCATTTCTTCTCATCTTATTACTAGTTACTGGGGAGAAGAGACCAACCTCCACCTCACTCCAGCCTCCTTTCTGGGAGTTGTAGAGAGCAAGAAGGTCGTCCCTCAGCCTCCTCTTCTCCAGACTCAACATCTCCAGGTTCCCTCAGCTGCTCGTCATAAGCCATGTTCCCCAGACCCTTCCCCAGCTTCATTGCCCTTCTCTGGACCCGCTCCAGCCCCTCAAGGTTTTTCTTACACTGTGGTGCCCCAGACTGACCACAGTCCTCAAGCTGTGGCCTCCCCAGTGCCAAGTCCAGGGGCACGATCCCTTCCCTACTCCTGCTGGACACACGATTTTTGATCCAGGCCAGGCCAGGCTGGTGGCCTTTTTGAACACCCGGGCACACCGGCTGGACACCAGCGCCCCATGTCCTTTTCTGCTGGGCAGTTTCCAGC
>NW_008597141.1:0-21549 GCF_000691845.1 Merops nubicus | reverse complement strand
CTGATCCATATACTCTCCTGTTTGAAATACAAGGGAATCAAGATTTTATTTTTCCTTACATTTTTTAAAATAGACAATGTTCCTGCTAATAAAAGACACTGTGATCAACAAAAATGAGTGTCAGTTAACTGAATCCACAATATAAAGACTGGGTTCTCTTTTTGCTTGGAATAAATAGCTCAATTTTTTTTTTCTGCCATGAAGTTACAATGAGAAAGATGTGTTATATTTACTCAGTGATGATTTCACTATCAACATAATGCAAAATCTCCCATTCCCTCTGTTGGGAAGCTTAGATCACAGAGGAAAGCAAAGATCAAAGAGGAAACTTTTTGAATGGATGAGGATTCATCATTGTATGACTGCAAGTGTTTTTCTTGTTTCCCATATATGATTAAATAGTAAATGCAAATAATTGTCTTTTTATTTATTTGGATGGACTGTATTTTCGTGATACTTAGCAAATGAAACTAATTCAGGTATAGAAGCAATACCTTTATCTAGACAAATGCACTTTTTAATTTTTTTTTTTTTCTTTATGTCCCTGTTACTTTATTCTGAGTACTGTTTAGAGTACTAGAAAGAATGAAGAAAAATGTCATTTTAGTGTGTCCATGTCTAAGTGGTGGATTTTGGGAAATAATCAAAAGAATGAAATTAATATGCTCTAAGAATCTGTGATCTTTGCATTGGAAGGCTGCCTCTCAGAAGCTGCTGTCTGTTACTGAAGCACATGGGCTTTAAAGGAATACATACTGGTTTACTCTAGAAGGTATCTTAGCTCATTAACATTTATTTCTATGACTGCATCGTGTCAGAATCATAAATCATTCTGTCAATACACCCCTTGCTTCAGTTATGAATATTTGAGGCATTTATCTGTAGGAGTTCACTTGTATAAAGAGATACTGTACATTTCCATGCAAGAGAGGACACGATCAAAAGTAAATGTGGATGCGCACAGACTTGTCTGCCTTTCCGTGTTTGCTCTTTCTCAAGGCAAATAGATCATCTGCATTTGAATTCCACGGTCCTGATGCTATTAAGCTTCTCAAATTAGTCCACTTCTGATATTCTCTGCTTTTGTCTTTGCCTCTTCTTACCATAAGTACATGGCCAAAAATTAATGTATATTACACATAGGACAATGTCACCCACATTTAGTGTGTTAAATAAAGTTTAGTTTAAATGACATACAAAATAACTTTTAATATAAGGCAGGCCATTATTTGATGTAAAGAAAGTATAGAATAAGAGGCAAGGAAAGATCCTTTGCTTGTGAAATTGTTACAGGACTGAGTATGTCTGGTAATGAATAGTTCTAGCATTTCAGAGGACTGGCAGTCCACAGGAATGTGTTGGTATTAAGATGTGTGCCACAACATGAAACATTGCTGTGTAATGTGTTTTTTTTAAAAACTGTTTCAAAGAAAATCTCTCCAATTTGATTTAATTAAGTTCATAATAGACATTTACACAGCTTCCTGATTGTAACTAATTAGACAGCACAGAGCCCAAGCACGTTCTTACCGAAGCCAGGGAGAGTTGTGCCATATATATCCACAGGCCTAGGAAGTATGTAATACAACCATCTGTACTCCATAGTGCAAATAGCTTTGTTTCGTCTCAAAAAAGAACCTTGCCAAAAAGGCTTTACATTTAAATATATACACAAATGCACACAGATAGATAGATACATATATATTCATGAAATAGAATTCTGCATAAAATAATTCTTGCTTCTATTTCACAGTTAATGTGAAATACTTGTGTTACTATTTAAACAGCTGCTTCCTTGAGTCTTTTTAGTGTACTTTCAAACTTTTATAGGGCTCTCATAAGGTTCTTGAGGTTACCAGTGACAGTGGTGTTAGCTTTTGAATCTTCAATTTTGAAAGCACTGTGAAGTCAGCTGCCAGTTTTTATTCATTGTTTCCCTTTACTCTTTCCTTAATATTTCAGCTGTCCAACCTGTAGCTCAAACTTCTGAGGCTGGTTTGGAGCTCCAGCAAGTTCTTCAACAGCTGCTGCTGGATAGTCAGCATTTTATAGATGATTGTCTTTGTATAGTAGGGCAGTAAAAATGCTGTACTGATTAATGTCACATCTATTAAACAAATGTAGAAATTTTGCAAGGAACATAAACCTTAAAACACTTCCTAAAAGAAAAGATATTTAGAAAGCTCTTTAATCTCTTACACCTACAAAAAAAACATACATAATATTTTCTGAAGCTTCTTTCAAACATTTCTGTAGCAAACAGCCATAACCATGTTTTCTAGTCCTGCTTTGGGTATGGGAGCTGCTCTGTGTTAAGATAAGAATGCTTTCATTTGCAACTTTTATCATGAGGAAGTGTTTTATTTTATGAGAAGGTTGTGTATGTAACTCTAAAATTTTTCTAATAGACCATTCCCCAACCTTAGGATAAGAACTGACAACGCCTTGGCCCTGGTCCTCCGCTGCACTGCAGGCTCTTTGCACCATGCCAACAGTGCAAGGTGACTCTGAAGCCAGTTTAATTGGCCGTGGAAGGATGTGCTCAACATAAGGATTCTCCCTGGAGGCTGTACAGTGTGTGGCTGGGCCTTCCTTATACAACTGCCAAGCTGGCTAGTGCAGAAGCCTTTGGGAACATTGGCAGCCAGTGTAAATCCGATTAGACTTTGGACAGCCATGATTTATGTGAAAAGATGAGACCAATGAATATGCAGCCAACCCACTCCTCAGCCAGTATTTACAATGTACTCATGTGGCACACGCATTGGTTCTCATTTATCTTGTATATACAATCTATACTAAGTTAAATGCATCATAATTTCAGTTAAAATTCTAAGACAATTTAATCAAGGTATTGTTGGTTTTTTTGCTAGATAAGTATAATTGTGATGAAAATGTCCCAGTCAGTGAATTTAACTTCAAGACTATTCATGCCTACGGTTATATACAACGCAGTGTAGGGAGTTCCTTATTCCACTGGAAAGGGTTAATAGGAGATGAAGAACAGGGGATGTGCAGTTAAAATATTTGAATGAAATTGTTAGGGGAACTGTGGGAAGCATTTTAATTTTATAATTTTTCATAAATTATTCATTTTTAAAATAACATCACGAATTTGAACGCAGCTAAAAGGTGCCAGGCTTTACAACATATCACAGCTTTTGCAATCACAATGGGAAATGTGCTCTTTCAGATTCTTGTGTTTTCTTCAGCCAGTTCTTCACTGAAAAAGAGAGTAAAGGGAAAAGATATTGAAACTTTTCTCTTTATTCTCCTACCTCAAAAATTATGGCAGTGAGTCAGGTGGGTAATTCAGAATAAAAAGAATAGCTTTTGTTTACATATTTTAAATCTAGTTTTCAGAGCTCTTTTTATATTTCAAAATTATTTTCTCTGATAGTTTTGAGTGTATATTTTACAAACTATTCACACTGCATTTATTGATGATTCAATACCATTTTTCTTCTATGTGAAGGTAGTAATGATTTTTTTCTGTTTTTCTTTCTTGCCCCTTTTTTTTTTTTTTTTTAAAGGCTCATATCCTGGCAGTAATTGACTTTTCTCCACCGAATTTTGAAAAATATTTATTAATGAAAGGGAGATATAGTTTAGAATCCTTTTGTGAGTCTTTGTATTGGAAGCGTACAAAGCCAGTAGGGCTATATACATGTGGAAAAGGCTATGTACGTGGTATATGTATCCTAGAATTTGAATAGATGGAGTATTAGAGCTGAATGGATTGTTAGCTTCCCCACTACTGTGTCAAAATAGTGACAGCTGGAGTTGTTGGGGTGGCAATAGGATACAGAGCTTGCCATGATTTCAGCTGCTTTTACTTTGGCCTGCGTTGGACACTGGACTGTCACAGAATTGAATTTGTGGTATTGATCCACACTGTGGCAAAGAGATGAAAATCCTGTAAGTTATTAAACCCTCTTCAGAATAGTCAAATTACACGTTTAGCCCTTGGTCTTTCTGCTAAAACAAATAGGCACAAAGACAGAGTTACTCTAGGATAGGTATATCCAATGTCTGAGGTATATTGGCAGATCACTGTTAAATCCTCTGTGGCTATTTCTTTATGTTGGACATATCCTTTCAAACATAACTTTAAATTTCCAATGCTACCTGCAAAGTACTTCTGGTAGCATTTAAATTATGTTTATCTTTTAAAAAACATATTTGTTACTGAGGAAAAAAAATTGTTATATATTGCATGTTTATAGAAATATAAAGCTACAGCCTAGCTGGAGCGTTTGCTAATAATCAAGAGGTCAGCATTTTACATTCCTTCTCAAATAAAGATGAAAAATACTCTTCCAACCTACAAAGGCAGACATGAGGTGGAGATGCAGGTCATATTTAAAGAAGCAAGTTCACAAAGAAGGGACTGACAATAGCCTGTTTCATTTGCATAACATGTTATCTGAAGTTTCTGAGCAAAGTGACATGTAGATCTTTGCTTTGTTATTTTATGAAGAGCCCTATCAAAAGCTTTGGTTTGGAACTCTGTGTGTCGACTATATGACTGTATTTTACTATTTTACAATTTGAATTGTAAAATTCAATGAGAGACTATTTCTTTAACTGTGTTCATGGCACTACATCCTTTTGGTATTTCTACTATTGCTCTAACTTTTTAAAGCAGTACTCTTCTTTATTATTTGTGTATGAAAACATATTACTGGAAACTGATAATGTGTTAAACCACAAATTTTGTTGATTTCTCTATATTAAATATATAGCCTATTTTGCCATTTTAGTTTGCTTTTGACTTCCGCCAAAAATAGTTCTGTAGCAGTTTGTCATGCATTTACCACGTGCCTTCTTTGACATTCCAATTCAGAATAAACATTTATCTCCAGAACCTAAAATAAAAGATAGTAGCAATGGTGATTATGAGCATTATGAGAAGGTAAAAAACAGTCTCCAGTTAAAGTATACTATTCAGATAGCTTGGCTAGCATTTTAATCTAATCTTAAATGCTGTTTGTGACTTTAAACTGGAGCAAATAGTCCAGCAAACGAATGTAATGCCACCTGGAAAAATATGCCCCTGCAACATTTCCCAGTGGGGGATGCAGCTATGCACGGCACACGAAATTAAAGGTATGTCAGATACTGGCATATCAGCTGTGTCATTTCACCCACGCTGTAGCACTGCAGATTTTAGGTGACATGCCACTGTTGAAAAGCCAGCATATGACAAGCTCTTCATTTAACTGAGTATGCCAGATGCTAAGAAACTCTGCGGTCTCCACTCATGTTCTGTATAATCAGTTTCCATGCCATTGTGCTCTCTCAAATACCATGTTTTGAAACATTTTGGCAGAACAATGATTATCTGTACTTTAGGTATGTATCTGGAATAAAAAGTGAAAATAATGCTTTTCCCTGTTATCCCACCTCTACAGCTGTAAATCATTTAAATCCAGCCATTTATTTCAGGACCCTACATTTGCCAAGGAATATCAGAAATCCACATGATGTCCCAAGTGCCAGATTTTGTATTTGGATCTCTGATTTAGATGAATAATGTGTAAAAGTTCATGAGGTGTGAAACTGCATATAGATGGCTCCTCGATGGTTTATGCACATGAGGACATTAAGGTTTCTTCCAAGGTCAGTTCAATTTATGCTCACCAAATACTCTCAGAAATGTTACTTGTCTTCAGACGTAGCAAAATGACTGAGCTTTTTGTTTAATATTAATTTACTGTCCCACTATGGTCACTTTTAAAACCCCTGTATAGAATCATGTTAAAATACAAAGGATGAGAAGACTTGTGCTTTCTTAGAGATGCCATGATATGTTATTACTGTATTTGAAAAATACAGACTTCTAGATACTGTGATATTCTTACTCTTCTATATGCTTAAGAGCTGTAAACAAGATTTAATATTAAGTTTGGTTCTAAGGCTGCTTTAAAAAACAACCATAATGGGTGAAGACATACATATGCAGTTTTTTATAATTTCAAATGTATTTATCCATTCTTTATTTGGACTCATCCACATCATTACTGTATATCATGTTTATAATAAAAGGTATTTTATTTTACTGTTCAAAACAGTTGAGCACATAAATTGGCAAATGAAAATTTTCACAAAAAACCCTTTATTACCATTAATAACACTAGCAGTCTTTTTCACTCTGAATTGTTGCAGGCTATTCCAAATGCCACAGCAAAGAGTTGTTTTTAAAGCATACAGCTATATACTAAAGAACTGACTGAATGGATTCAATTAAATAGGTCTGGATAAAAGTATTGGGTCACACAAAGTGAATGTTGACCGAAGAATGCAACAAAAATGAAATGGTCATGAATAACATGAGATAAAGGGAAATCATTTGTTGGAGGAGTCCAAGGAGAAGATCTTGCACCATTTATTCAATTTAATGTAGTATTTATTTGACTTAATTTTCATAGTTCACTGGTTCAAATCTACTCCAGAAACAGAAGCTTAATTGACATTTGAAAAATTGTGAGCTGTTCAGTGCAAAATGATGCTTGTGTTCGTGTGCTTTGTGTCATAATGGCTTCCACATTTAAGTTTTAGATCCCTCAGTGATGACTCATCAAAAAGTATGGGGTTTAGCATGAGAAATAAAGGTGTATGTCTACCTCAATCCAGGAATGGTGTGGTTTGTTGTTGTGTGTGTTTTTTTTAATTTATTTATTTTATTTTTTGTTTGTTTGGTTGGTTTGGTTTGGTTTTTTTTTGAAAAAGGTAAAGACACATCACATTTTTCTTTCCAGCAAAGCTGTGTAAGGAAGTTTTTCTCTGGAAGGTGTCACTGAATTTGAATACTACCAGAATTCTAAAATAATAATCTCTAGTCAGCATTCTTGTGTGACTACTAATATGTTGCAAAAGTTAAATGTTGGTCTTTGCTGGTTTTTCTTTTTTTTTTTTTTTTTTTTCATAATCTCTGACAAGGTGTTGATGATAAATGCTTCTGAAATTGTGTTTATGAATTCCTGACTATATCATATTTTGGAAAATAGGACTTGAGGATTAAATCAGCAGTTAATATAACATGAGAGATGTCCAAATGAGGCATTCTTTGTATCTCATGTTGTCTAGAAGATATGCTGCTGCATGCCATGCTATTTCTGCACTGGAATTTGCAAACTTTTACTTTCAAAACCAGTAAAATGAGTAGCCATTGTTAGGTGCAATTCTGCAAGAAAGTTTAATTCCAAACACTATCCATGATGTGATAATGAGTACTGGTGCGGTGTTACATCTTTGGGGTAAGACAAAAAATAGTAATCAGCGTGGGTAAATGAATATTTTTAAATTCTATTGCTGTTTGGATAGCCAGGGAATGCTAAACTGCCTAAGTTCTTATTAGTTACAAGGCGAAAACAGGTTTGAGAGAATTTTCCTCCAGATTTGATGTTTTGGCATTCTATTCATTGCCATAGCCCAGCACTTCCATGCAATTTTTTTTTAGTACATGTCAGAAGGGTAGGTCAGGCATGCTTAAAGGAAAAAAGGAAATTCACAGATCAGTGATCCTGATTTTTCAGATTAACCTGTATGTTTGTGTGTATATATTTATATATGTGTGTGTAAAATATCTCCTTTCATGGCAGCTATTTGCTTTAGAACATTTGATGTTCAATCACTCTGTCTGCAGGTCTGCTTCTCTACCAGTGGAGGTACTGATAGTTAACTGTCCTTGGGCACTATGCAGCTAAATTTATAAACACCTGGTGGCTCTGTTAAGCTCTTCATAATGTAGCTGATCTATTACTGTGGTAGCTTAACCCAAAACAAACACAGAGGTAGGAAGGTACAGCAAAATAAATATGGGTTTGCAGAACTGTGTGGTAAGAACAAAAAGACTCTAGAGACATAGAGTCTGAGCAAGATGATGGTAGATCACATCACTAGGCTACCTATTACGTATTTAAAAATAACTTTACAATCAGGTATCATACCTTATACTATCCCTGTTTTGTTTACTTATTAATAAAAGAGTTTTTTTGAGAATTGCATAGTTTAATTAGTGCTTGAAAATGTATGTTAGATGTAAGAAAATTAGACATAGTAACATGTCTGGTTTTTTTCAACAAAGTTAGTTTTATGTTCTCTTCAGTGATTACGACTCTTCCATGCTTGTTTGCTTTCTCCTTATTCTCTATATGGTATGGATGGTTTAAGTAGAAGTACCGAATAACTTTCTCTTTCACTGGTACAACAGAAGATCCAGCATTTTTCCCAACTGCATTCTTCAGTCCAGCCGAAGTAAAGGATCAGAACTTGAAAAATGCTTTCCATTCATGATTGCACTGCCTTCAGCACCTTCTCAGGAAAAATGCTGTCTTCATTACCTGCATTTTTTTTCAGCATCTTTTAGAATAAGATCCTCATTTGCTGATGAAAGGTACTTAAATTGTTATCATGCTTTCTTGAATATAATGCATCTTGAATTTAAAGCCACAGCATATTAAAAATTTGATCTAGATTGTTTTGGTTATAAAACTGGTGATATATTTTGCATAATTTCAGTACTTAGACATACAGAACTCATCTCTATCACTTAGTTTTATTAGTTATTCAGACTGAGGTAAATGCCGTTTTTTTTTTTATAGATGATGGCAAGTCCAGGTTGGATGGGGCCTTGAGCAACATGGTCTAGTGGGAGGTGTTCCTGTCCATGGCAAGGGGGTTGGAACTAGATGATCTTTAGGGTCCCTTCCAACCCAAACCATCCTATGATGACATGACACATGTATTTGTATATTTCTGTTTTTTGAAAAGTAAAATACTGGATTATATCTTATAAATATGTTCCCAAGACTCTGATTAATTTAAAATAAATTATAATAAACACTTTGAAATGCTTTCATGAGCAATCAAGGTAGGAAATTCCTTCCATGTAAACACAGTAGTTGGAAAAATACTTGTAGTCTTGTAACTCGTACACATTTACAGTTATTCCAATATAAACCAGTGTCATTGAATTAAAAATAGCAGGGGGTTGTCAGCATTGGTTTCCACACCATTACTATTTTTCTAACTTCTTTTTTTTCCTGAACGCTCTTCACTATGATATCGATTAGAGGGCAGGATAAACATGACTGATGTTGAGCTTTTGATGGTCTTGGTGATTTTAGTGCGGGTGCCGTACCACTGACCTTGAGCAGATGACGGATTATTTCTTGGATTGTATTTTCTGTTCATGAAAGTGTGTTTGTATTTGTATAGAAAGATACTATATTTCTAGTGAGGAGTTTAAAAATGTAAATAGGTTGTTCCCCAAAATTTTCACATCCTTTTGTGGATTTACTGGAGGTAAGAAAAGTTGGCTAGAATTTTAAAAAATATGTATGTGAGTTGGAATCTTGCTGACTAAACAAGGAAGGATTTCTTCCAGCTTACATGAGGCATTTTTACTCCAACTATAACTAAGGTTTGCAAATCATGCTGCAAGACTAAAGACTGTGAGGCTCCAATAAGATAGAGAATTTTTGTAATACTAGAATTATTTTTTAGACATTTAGTTTAATATTCAAATAATTAGTAAAAAATGTTCCAAAAGAAGTATCAGATTTGTACCTTTGAGAATTGCAAAAAGAAATGTCTTCAAATTGGAGGAGTAAAGCACATTTCTTTGGATGACTAAATACATAGGTGTTGGGTTTTTTTAAGGAATAATACCTGAAGTCATATAATAAGGTTGCTGTTGCTGATAGTTTAATCATTGTGGTAACCACAGAACGTTTAAAACTGTATCAGAATTTTTAGAAAAACAAACCAAAAAAAAAAAAACAACCAACTAGAAAACAAAACACAACTGCTTCGCTTGCTTGGCCACCTGAATAGAATTTCAGTTACATATTTCCTGTCACAGTAGCATAGGACGTAAACTTTTTCTGTTGTGCCTTTTTAGCTCAGTCAAATTATACAAGAGCGAGCTTTGCATGTCTAATAAAGAACAGCTCAAAAGATTAGGAACAAAGCATTTCTGAATAACTAACATGCACTTCAGATATGTGAGTGCAGAAACTGTTGCTTAGCCACAAATGGTTTCTGTCAGATTCAGCTTTTATCTTGGATGTTCCTGAACGAATCTGGATTAACATAATGTGAATGTTCATGAACCATCTCATTATAATTTTAGAAATTTAAGTGTTGAATAATATGCTAGGCTTTATTATCAAGCTTTATGACTAAGCCTTTTTATTTAATAAAAGGTATTGCCTACGTAAGTTTTGTTTGCATTTACTTTCCTATATGTCAGCTATTTTTTGAGTCTAGAATTTGAAAGAAGGAGATAAAATATCAGTAAAATAATGAGCACCATTTTATCATCTCAAATATCAAACAATTACAGGTTGCCTATATTTTCTGTCACCCTTTGTACTGCACATGTCTAAGAGGATATTCATTATATATTGCTGCAAATGCCAGGCAATTACAATTAATTCCAAATTAACCCAGACTTAAAAATATATATATTTCATCATCTGGGTTTTATGGTAGGATGAAGCATTGGAAGTCACTTCTAAAACAAATTTTACATTCATGAGCAATGAATCATAAAGGGATAAGTATGGATAATAAGAAAGGGATAAGTATGGATAATAAGCATTATATGCTTGGATGAATCTCGGGTGGGTTTTTTAAAAAATATAAAATATTTACAATAATACTAAGGAATCTGCAAAGACTTTTCTTAAACATTTTTCTTTTTTCCCACATCACAAACGTAGAGCAAATGTGATATAGTCAGAGAACTGATGATGAAGGGGGGTTTTCTGTTTCACTCAAGTTATTAACAGCTTTTATTACAGTTTTATATCACAACATAAGTCTGTAGCATTTTTTTTTTTCTCTTTCTTCTTGCTCCTCTTCCAGCTTTTAAGCTATTTTCCTTCATGTAGGGTATGATTCCGCTACTCTTCTATTAAAGATGGCGAGTTTGTTTTGGAAAAGAGCTCTCTGGAAAATTCAGCTGCTCTCCAGTCAAAACATACTCTTATTTCTTTCTTTATTGATGGGTGAAGTATAACCCGCATTTCTCTAGACTTAACATGAGATGGACAAAAGTAACATTACTTTTTGTTGTGGATGATGTAGATTTTAAGAGAGTCTGCCTGAAATCTCTTAAGAGTTTATAGAGCACGGAGAATTTTCAACACTTGACTTGTGTATCTGAGAGCAAATAATATATTTAAGGGAGACTTGCACCTGTCTTGCACAGCTGACTGTGAACAGAGTTTTTTTTCCCTTTGTGAAACTGATAACAAGTATGTCCTCCTTGCTGTCCCTTGCAAATTACTCCTTGTGCCTAAACACTTCAAGAAGTCCTCCCTGCTGTGAGAAATTTATCAGGTTACCTACCTAACCCTTCTTACTTAATGAAATGGATAAAAGCATGTAAGGAAATCAGGAAGAGGTGTAGGTGAGTTCTATCACAGACACAGAAGGATAAAACAGGAGCATTTGAGAAAGTAGAGTATGCTGTAAGACAAGTGCCTTTGGTGTTCACTGCTTAGAAGCATCTCAGGACAATCCAGAATGCTCTAAGTTTTACTTTTCACCTGTGCTCTCATTTGGGTTATGACAGCAAAAAACAGGAGCCATGACTAGACCTATGGGAAGTTAATTTTGTGCCACTTGGAGAACATCACTGAACATACAATTGCTCAGTGTCTGCCAAGGAGATATGACTACCTTCTCTGAAAATACTCATAGACAGGGGTACTTTCATTTTGGAGAACTGGTTAATACAGACAGTGATAGTGATATTAACTCCTTGTGTGAAACGAGCCCTCATTCTTGGCTTTTGAAGACTACAATGCCCGACCTCCTCGTCGGGTTTTGGGGAAATCTCGTGAGAATTCTTTCCCCGAAGTTTGGAAAACTTGGACTTTGGGCTTTAAATTCTGTGTTGTAAAAAAAAAAAATTAATTATTGTACATATCTCTATTTTTCTGTTGATTTTTAAAAAATGTTGTGAATGAAAAGTTGCTAATGAACATCTTAAGCAGATTTGAATTTTGTAACTGAAATGAATGTACTCAGATTATTAGGTGTTTAAATCCAGATGTTCTGAAGTGCCCTTTTACTGATTATTTATGAATTTCTCATATGTAAACTGAGGTAAATGGAATAATGTCTGTTTGAGTTAACTCCTGTCCAGGTCTACTTCTGTGTTATCTCATAAAACACTGTTGGAAAATGCTACCTTTTAAAGTCTGAATGTTTAATGAAAATTTTTGCTCTAGTCCATTTGCCTCTCATCTGTCAGATTTGTCACAGAAGTGAAGACTGAGCATGTCCAAGACTTGTCCTTATGTATATGTTCCTGTTGTTTCCCTTGCATCAGCACTTCTGATCATGGGGCCATAGAGGTAGCGTTTGTGAAAATGGCAAATTGATCTTGCGTGTCACAGGGTCCTATAATATCTAATTTCTGCACCACGTAAGGAGATGGAATGATGTGGCAGTGAATAGTGGTGAGGACTGGACTTGGGCTTTTGGCTGTAATCTTCTTAATCAAATAGTGAAATGATAAACTCCATAATTTACTGCTTCACTATTATTAAATAAAAAAAATAATAATTGTTGTTGTGCAAATTGTTAAAATGTTAATCATCATTGTGGTTCCGTATTTTAGTAACTGAACATTAAACACACTAAGGCTGCACTAGTTCGTATCCATCCATTCACATGTAGACTCTTTACTAGATTTCTTTTTTTTACCAAGGTTTTGGAATCAAAGATGATACACAGAAAATCCTTTCTGAATTTTAAGTTAGTTTAATGTCTGTTGAGAGAAAGCTTTGAGAGGTTAGTGAGGGTTCTGAGAATGTTCACAGAGTGATGGCCATTAAAAAGATGACAGCTGATGTGGTAATTATAACTTTTAATGGAAATTTCTTTCTGCTTATCTGATTGTTACAGAATTCATAATGCATTTCTAACCCACAACTCAAGGAGGTTTTAGAAACTGAGGACTCATTATTTAGGAGCAGATTGTGAATGCGTTACTCCTAGTGTCTTCAGTGCTTGTTCTTCAATGAATATCTGCACAGGAATGGAAAAAAGATTTTGGTTTCATCTATAACAGTTGTTTCTTCAGCAATTCGTATGAGCTGGGAGGTTACTAATTTGATGTCTCTTGGGCATATGCAGGCAGCACTGTTTGGGAGTTGTAAGTTTGGGAGGCTATAGGGAAATAGAAATAATGGAAAAAGAGAGATTTTTAAATATTGTGAGTACCACACATGGAGATTGCCCTGTTTTTTTCTTTACCCCAAAATATGTTTTCCTATACAAGGTTTAAAATACTAGTATTCCTATTGTGTTAATCATCTCTTCAGTATTTGACTGCATTTTAGTCCTTACAGTTGTGAAACAGCCACATATACTGAAATCTTGCCAAACAGCATAGGGAAGTTGTTAGACAATGGAAGTTCTGTACAGAAGTAACATATATAGATGATAATTAATAATTGTATAAGTGGCAATTTCCTTTTGGTGGGTGTAAACCTACAACATATTATTCATGTTTCTTTGCCTTTTCAGTAGTTAACCTATTATTGAAATTATCACTCATCTTTGTGGCAAGCTTTTTTGATCAGAAATAATTGTTCTTAAAATAGCGCACTCCCCTGAAATATTTAGATCATCTCAGATTAATTGTTTTGTGGTGATGCAACCTGATATACCTTGGTAAAAATTTGTAGATGTAGCATTTTATACATTAGGGAAAACAGGCTGACTGCATTGGAAAAGGAGTGGTGAGTCAGGAAAAGGAGAGATGAGTGACCTTTTCCTTTTGTGTGTTTTTTTTTTTTTTTTTTTTATGTTCATCTTATACTTGTGATACATAGTCATCAGAGCATCATTCAGAGCAGATAAAATCCTCATCTTATTAATTCAGTATAATGTATAAATACTTTCTGAAATGAATAAACAGTATTGGATTATTTTTAAAAAGATTGGAATCTAAGATCTCTAATGATAAATGTATGCACATTATCAATGAATATTCATAAGTCACGTAAATATTACTCTTAGGGTCTGTCAATAAGTTATCCCAAAGTTTTCAGCCAAAATGCTATTCAGCATGAGAGTTTAGGTTTTGTTCTTAACATTTGGATAATACATAGAGCAAATGCAAAGTGCATTCTGCATTTTCTTTTCAGATTTTTTTGTAATGGTATAATTGTGTGCCCTCAAGCCTAAATTAGAGTAGTTATGACATCTTAGAATGGATTTAGAGGTATAAAAGCAAATCCAGTCAAACTAATTATAAAAAGGGACTGAGGACTATATATCACTTTCTTTGCATTAATGACTTCAGAAGTGGGTGTGTGTGAATCTCAGCACTAGCTTGAGAGGTCAAGCTTGCAATATTCCCACCATCATTTGCAAACATCTGGAGTACTTGTGTCAACAGAAATAGTTTACACGGAAAAGTATTAGAAATTTTTTTGAACCATACAGGGATCTCTATGCATGATGAGTAATTCTGGTGAGCAGGGTGTCATCCAAGCAACCTTTTCCACTGTTGAAGCTTCAGACAACAGAACAACTGTGGCAAGACTCGCAGTAGATATATCCTTCAGAAATATTCCTTAAGAATGGTTTTTCAACCATTTGCCCTGTGGGAGGGGTTGTTAGTGAAGTCCCTCATTTACTAATGAAATGTTATGTGAGACAGTATCAAAATCTTAGGTAGATGAAGATCAACTGAAATTACAAGTCTCTTACATCCAGCAGGTCAGTTTCCCTACAGAGGAAGCGGCGGGGCCAGCTTCTGGTCTTGTATCAAAGGTGCCATCAACCAGCTAATTGTCTAATTTTGAGATGAATACTTTGGTGTTTGTACTAGCTTAAGTCCAGTCAAAAATAAGATGCTTGTCCTTTTGCAAGTGTCTCTGAAGAGATCAACAGATAACAAGACATGATTGTAGCTCCTTTTGCCTCTAGTCTTATTTTTAAGAGAGGTAGAGCAGGACACTTCCCATATGTCTTGCCACAGTAGTTCCTAGTCTGTTGGCCTGCAGACACAAATGCTATCTAGAAGTGTAAGTTATGAATGCAAATAGTGAAAATGCCTCTCTGATTTGCTTTTATCTCAATCATTCAAGATAAAACACCTCAATGAAAATTGTGAAGTGACAGATTTTTTAAAAATTCCTCTGTGTGATGACTAAAATGTTAGAATAAATTTAGTTCCAAAGAGTGAATTGCCTGGTAGGTTCAGTGGATCCTGCCTTGGTAAATCTTGCATAGTCAACATTAGGAACACCAGAGAAGTATTTGGTGTGAGTAAGTCAATCTGTAGAAAAAAAAAATACACAACACATTTGAAGTATCAGACAGCTCAGGGTAAATTCATGAAGCATTTAATCTGTTTCAGCGGGAATGAGATTTTCAATAGGATGCGTTAAATGAATTTTTAGCCATAGTGCAATTCAAGTTTATTATTCAAGTCATTGTTAGGAAAAACTCTGTCCTTGTGTAACTGCAAATACCTTGGTCGTGGAATGTTTTGTGACACCATCCAATGCTTGCTGTGTTATTTGGTGATTGTGATGGAGCTCCTTCTTCACTCATGCTTCTGGTCTCTTTGGCATTAGTTTGTATCCAAATTTGTCATCAAAATATGTCTGTTCTGTGTCTCTCATTGGCCTAATCAACCTGATTTTGACCATGTTATTTCTTCTTAATATCTGTGAACATTCTTTCTCCCAGAAGAGAAATGTAGCTACGTGATACTAGTTCTGCTTTAAATGACTATATGAGGAGTATGATTTAGACATATGACCCCTGGATGTTTTGACTTATTTTAAAATCAGCTGGACTTCCAAAATGGCATTTCTGCTCATTCAGACACATCTTCCAGCATAAGAGATGAAATAAAAACAAAAAACAAGATGAGAAAGAGAAAATGTTTATAAAGGATTTGATGTACTCTGTCCCTTGCTTAAGGACAAAAAGTAAAAGGAAAGAAATGAAAGTTATTATTTATGATGTCTCAGGACATGGAAGCATTTCCTATTCACCCATTTGCAGATTCATCTATGATACTATTTTTCAGTGTGTGAAAGGTGCTTGGAGGCCTATTCCTATGAAGTGCACTTGCTTTTACTACATGCTAGTGAAGAGGCAGGTAATGAGAGGAGAAGAAAGTTTGGAACAGGTAAATGAACTGCAGCCCCTTGTTCCCTTATCCATTAGGGCAAGAGCATTACAGGAAACAGATATGGTGAATAATAACTCTGGAAAACTAAAAAGGGAGCTGACATTAGCGATAATGCACTTTCTGCCTCTGGAAGGTAATAAGTCTGCAAAGCAAACAATTTGAAATACTCTCAAAAGCTGAGAATAAATACTGAGAGTGGAAATGTAAGTTTGAAATGCAGTGTTTGACAGTAGGGAAAGATATTAATTGGCATATAAGTGCTACCGGGATCTACATGTTAACATTAAAAAAAATTGTGAAAAGCAAACAAACATAGCTCTTATATCAAAATCATTTGAAACAATTTACAGAAGAAATCAACATAGCTATTGATTCTCTAGAATGCTTAGTAGAAGTTGAGAGTATTGGAAATGGGATCAGAACCTGTGATTATGTATGGTGGGTTTTGGCTTGCATTCAGTTATTTTTGCTCTATGGTCATTTTTAAGCTCACGTACCAGTTAGGTTAAATCTTGCTACAGTTCTGACATCTGCTTATGTCAAATTAGAGTTACATGGAAGAAATGACAGAATGGCTGCATGCAAATGATCAAAATGTTACACTTGAATGGTCTACTGAAGGAAAGCAGGTTCTGCTGAGTATGTTTTGATCATGAAGATTAGATTATTTTCTCCTTTTTTTTTCTTTTTTGAGGGATGTGGATTTTTTTTACAGTGATTTAATACACTAGCAATATAAAGATGACTGAAACAAACATTAGAAAACAAAACAAATACTTCAAAGAAGCGTTTTTGCTTAATGGTTGCATCCTCTAATTAGTTATAAATCTAGCTGAAAAAAACTTCACATTGATACCCTCTCCATGGTAGCTTATTCATATTGACATCATAAGTTTTCAAAAGACTCCAAATGAAAAAAGGGAATTGCTATCACAACATAGCATATATTCTATTGGTATTGTTTCTCACGGTACCATAAGACTATACTGTTCAAATAACTCTTGTGGAATTCCAAATCCCTGGAGATGCAGTAGGTGGGTGCAAGTTTATGTGCACCTATACATCTGCACACAGTGAGACATCCAAAGCAGCATCTGAAATATGTTTGAATAGTTATTAGATATTTCAAACAGTATAGCTACTTTATTCTGACTAGCTTGAATGTTTGGAAAAAAACTAATGAATTTGTCATATTGATAAAGGCATTTTCCATTTAAGTAGATGTTTTATATCCACAGGGAAATACATGAAGTTGCCAGGGTAACCATGAATTTTATTGAAGTCCTAGGATGATTAAATACTTACAGTTCAATAGAAAAATGGCTCTGTATGGGGTGAAAAGAATTCGGTCTATGGCTGTTTTGACAAAGTCCAGGATAAATGGTGTCCAGTATCCCACGGAAGCCTGTAACTAGGTATATACTGAGTAGCTCATAGGATATCTTGCCAGACAGGTAAAGGTGTTACTGGGAAAGTGCTTTAAGATAGTCATGTGATGCAGTCTGCCTGGAATTGCTTTCCCTCATCTTTCTAATTTTCTCTTACTTCATTCTACTGTGGCAATGTAGAGAAGCCCCAAGTACTGCTCTACAAAGGTGCAAACTTGCCATCATAAGCACCTTGTGATTTCTCTTCCGAGCTTGTGTTACACACATAAAAACCACTTTCATGTATTGTAGTGTTCTCTTGCTTCTAGGCAAAAAGAAAAGACAACACTGAAGATGCCTCGGTGGTGAAGATTGAAGGGCACAAACTGTGAGCTGTAAGCGTGTCTTGTCATGGGATAGTAAGTCAGTCTCACAGTTCTCCTTGACTGGGACTTAGTGGGAAAGCTGTTGCTATGCAAAGCGTGTTTGTGAATTCGGAGACTAGCTGCTACCAATAAACATAACCTCAAGTGCTGCAGTAGATCTCACTAAAATGCTTAATTCCACAGAGATGATGATAATTCCCAGATTAAATTTTGTTTCCCTGGACAGTATAAGGATTAGCCTGAAAGAAAAGCAAGAAAAGCAGATACTTTTATCTAATTCTCTTTAAATAGCTTAGTTCTGCACAGGTTAGAAACTAATTTACTGTGTTGTTCAAACGTAAAACAACAGTTGAACTATTTTGTCTGTTCTTTTCCTTACTTGTTTTCTCCTTTCTTTTGAGGAATGGAAATATTTTTGACTGCTGCTAAGCAATGAATGACACTGATAGAACTTGGCCATTTCCAATGAAATAGAACGAGGTCAGTTTGAATAAGGAGTATCTTTCTTATTCTAGTCAAAATGTTCAGGGACAGAAGACTGGGTGTTGGAACAACTTCAGATACATTGTTTTCGGGGAAGTTCAATAGCTCTGTAAATCTAAAATTAGAAATATGTGTGATATTGAGAAATTAGCAGTAAAGAAGGTGGGCAATCTTTCTGAGACATATGACAAAACTATAATAAAATGATTTGCCAAGGTCGAATGTCTTCATTTAATGCTACCTGAAATATCTGTAAAATACTTTAGTGAGGCTGTGTGCAAATCTGAAATCACCTCAGTCCTACAGTGAAGGTTTTACAGTGAAATAGAATATGATAAATCTGTAGGAGAAAGCACATCACAAAGAGTATCTATAGATCCTAGTAATGGCTTTTTAAGGCTGGAATATCTAGTAAGTACTAGAAAGACTTGATAAAAAGGAACCTTGTCAATAAATGTTCTCGGTTTCCAAGCTAGTTGTGTATTATTAGCTCCAATGGCTATTACTTTCAAATGTTTTGGACTGAACCTAAATACACTGATGCAGCACTTAACTGAATTCTCTCAGGTGTTCATGCATTTAAATGCAGGCTTTTATAAAGAGCTTCCACCTGCATTCACTTCTGGGTCAGAAATTTCCCTGCTCTTTGTGCTTGTATGAAAGCTTAATGTTATTTATTACACGTGTATTTTACTGTAATATAAATATGAAATAGTATTTTGCACTGTCATAGGATCTTGTTCCCAAGAAACTTCATAGTAATAATATGTTAATATCAAAATGTCTATGCTGAGCGTAGTACTGAGTATAGTGCAGGGAACTCCAAACAGGCTTATAGCTTTTCATAGGGCAGGACAAAATCGAAGTTTACTTTCCATTGGTAAGGTCAATCTGAGTTTTTTATCAAGACTAGTTTAACTTGCAGGATGTCCTAACCCTGTACTTCCTGAAAGATCTAGAAGAGAAGATCTTAGATGGTGCTTTTGACTAGGAGTTGTTTCTCTGCCTGTTTGGCATTGTGGGTCAGTCCTACAAGCCTGCTCTCAGTATACTTTGAGTATATGTGTCTCCCTTCAACAGTCCAGTGATTAAAGCACAACTGTGCTGTAGCTAAGTAGATACAAATCCTTATTTTGCCTGATTTGATGACAGGAATTTGAAATGAGGTCTTGACACTACAGGGCAGAAATGGGAGACTGCAGTGTATGCATTTTCTTCCAGGATTTCCTTCCAGAAGTAAGCTGTGCAACTGAAAAGAGAGTTTGTGGCTCTGCATCCTAGGTATAGGAAGTTGTTTATCTGTGGATTCTTCATTGCGTAAACCTCATGCATTTGTTCAGTTTAGGGAGCTCACAACAGTAATGCTTGTGGTCATCAGGAGGCATGGGAAATTTCTCTGCCACGTGCTCCTAGACAGCGATGTTAGTTTGCTCACAGTACAAAAAACTTATTTCACTAAGTTGGCACCTATTACCAATACCACATTTGCAAAACAGCTGAAGACATCTGTGCTAAATCCATACTAATCCCCAGGTCCTTCAAGACCATCTCAGCAGTTTTATTTTGATCCACTACTTCAGTGAAGTCAATGCCTTATAACTTTGCTAATGTAATAACAGTTTGCAACAACGTGGGAGATTAGTAGTAAAACATAGTAATGTCCTATAACTTTGCAAAAATATATTTCGCCGGGGGTTTTAAACCCGCTGGTTTTGCCCGGGAAGAAAACACCCCCAGCGGGACCCCCGTATTACCTCCAGGGTGGTCGTCAGCGAAGAGGAGGGCAGTGGCGAGTAAAGGAGGGATGGGCAACCATCGCTTTCTTCCAAAATAAAAGGTTCTAATAACATGAAAATAACAAACAAGAACACCTGAGGCAGGCACTGAAACAGCACCCACCCCAGGGGAGAAGTGAAAGAGCATGTGGTCTTGGGGCCAGGGGTTTTTAACAGGTTGGTAGGTGGGTTTACAAAGGCATTGTCCTGTAAGGATACCTGGATGGGTTACCGACAGGTCAGGGGTCCAATGGGTGTTAGGGGATTGGTCTTATGGTGGCTAAGCTAACTACAACCTGGGAAAGGTGGAAAATTCTGGATGTGTGCCCCTGTCTGGGGACAAAGAGGCAACAGAAACCTCTGTCTCCAGGAGGCGCACTGCAACAATGTCCATTTAGCTGTGTACAGCATTTTATTACACTTTTCTCATACTTGTTAATAAGTGTAAAATATGCTTCTACTATATATTTAACATTACCAGTTCTGTGCCACTCATCTGGAATACCTTTGGCATATTTTAGCTTCACCGCTTAGAGTCTGTAGAAATTATGAAATGAAAGCTGAAATGACATTTAAGATGTGGTTCCATTCCCATTTATGTTATAATTTACTCCTTGAGCAGTTATATTTTGGAATCAAATGCAAATACACTTGTTGGTATACCTGACTAGATGCAGATGGCAAACTAGAATTAAAGCTCATTAAAAATGAAGGATCTCCAGGATCTTCCCCTAAAAAAAGCATTTTACTGGAGAGACGGAGTAGAAGAAACACGACACATTTAAGGACTACAAGAGACTGTGAAAGGGAAATTGAGCATGTCCACAGTGTATTCTCTATGGACCCAGAACAGGAGTTAACTCCTAGTAGAGCAGGGGGTTAGAGATCATCCCAACGGCAAGCCCCTCAGCCTCCAGATAGCAACCCAGATGAGCAGGGTCAATGGGAACAGGTCTCTGCTTGATGGAAGAAAAGCAAGTGGGGCAAGTGCACTACTTTAAGAAGTGCACTGCCTACAGTGCACTTGCAGAATAGGTATGAGGTTCTGCAGGAGGAACAGGTAGTCAGTAAGGATAATGAATCAGAAAGGACAGAAGCTGCACCAAAGGGAGGTTGGCTCAGGCCAGCCATCAAAACTGACCCTGAGAAGAAACCTTGAAGGGTCATTGTTATAGGTGACTCTCTGCTGAGGGGAGCAGAAGGCCCGATATGCAGACCAAACCCTCTTCATAGAGAGGTCTGCTGCCTCTCTGGTGCCCAGGTAAGGAACATTCTAGATAAGATTCCCAATCTTGTGGGTCCTTTAGCCTATTACCCACTTCTGGTCTTTTAAGTGAGTAGTGACGACACAAGTATGA
>NW_008597140.1:0-753 GCF_000691845.1 Merops nubicus | reverse complement strand
TATGTATATTCAAAGCCTGGCAAACCCTCTCTTCAAAATATCCAAAACCAGGCCAAAAAACATGTGGCCTTAAAGGCTTCTTTGGCCACTTAACCATGCAATATTCAATTAGTTTTCATTTACTTTTTCCTTTCATTCCAATTTTTAATCATGATTCCTAATGGACTTGCTGGTGGTATATCTGGTAATTTGCTCCCTTTTTTCTGGTCTTGGGTCTTTGATTTTGCCTGACCCATCTAGGAATTTTAATGTGGCAATTCCTACAGCCCTTGGTCACCAGTGCGAGTGTCTTGCAGGGGGTTTACAACTTATCACCCACCCACGAATCCTATAGGAAATGCTTTGGTCCATCACCAGCCAAGTCCCTGGTGGGAGATTGGAACCACGGTTGAAAGACCTCTACACTCGCTTTGGAACTAAGTTCTGTCTCAGACACGCTCTCACACACACACAGGTGACTGAATCCCCCCCCCATCCCAAGCCTCAAACCACAACAGCGCACACAGAATTATGGGCAAAAAAAGCCGCTGCAGCCGGGAAGTGAGCTCAGAAAGTAAGAGAGAAAGAAAGAAAAAAATAAGGATCCAATTCTTTGCTTGCCTCTGTTCAGGTTCAGGATGGCGTTAGTCCCGACCCGACCTGATCAGGGGCCACCAAATGGTCGGGCGCCCCCCATAAATCGAGTCAGAATTCATGAGATTAGGCCATCCCAGACAAGCTCCCAATTGTGAGAAATAATATAGCACAAAACCA
>NW_008597139.1:0-7585 GCF_000691845.1 Merops nubicus | reverse complement strand
TCCTTCTCCAGAGGGCTGCTCTCCAGCTCATCATCCCCAGCCTGTGCTGATATCAGGGGCTGCCCCAACCCAGTTACAGGACCTTGCACTTGGCCTTGTTGAACCTCATGGGGTTCACCTGTGCCCACCTCTCCAGTTGTCCATGTCCCTCTGTATGACATCCCTTCCCTCCAGCATGTCAGCCACACCTCTCAGCCTGGTGTCACCTGCAAACCTGCTGAGGGTGCCCTCGATCCCACTGTCTGCATTCCTCTGAAGGTGACAGAAAGGGCTAGCTGCTGTGAGGAGTCACACAGGCAGAGTGTGGCTGTGCTCCCCAGGACAGACAGCCTTCCCCCAGACTGTGTCATGTCTGAGGCCTTTTCTGCCCCGAGTTTAGTTGTGGGTAGCCTCTGTGGAAGATTTCTTACTCCACAGTCTCATAAAGGTGGAGCACTTCTGGAGCATGTCAGCTCCCAGTTCACCAGAGCCCCAGCTGCTCCTTTCTGGAATCCTGCTGCTTTCAGTGCTTCTTAGGAACACTTTGCAGCTCTTTAGCTCACCCAAATTATTCCTGTCCCCTTTCTGTCATTTCCATCCCCACCTTTACCCCTGTCCTCTGGAGCCCAGTTGCTGTGCCCTGATGGGTGCTGCTGCTTCCCTCTGCTCCCCTCTTCCCTCCTGGGCCATCCCATTTCCCTCACTTAGCAGGTAGTTAAGTCTACACAGGGCATGTAGTGGTAGGAAAGAGGGGTAACAGTTTTAAACTGAGAGGGAATAGATTTAGATTAGGTACTAGAAAGAAATTCTTCACGCTGAGGGTGGTGAGACCCTGGCCCAGGCTGCCCAGAGAGGCAATGACCCATCAGTGGAACATTCAAGCCAGCTTGATGGGCCCTGGAGCAACCTGCTCTAGTGGGAGGTGTCCCTGCCCATGGCAGGGGGGTTGGATTAGATGATCTCTAAGGTCCCTTCCATCCCAAAGCATTCTGTGTTTCTATGATATACGCCACCTTACTTACAGTGCTGGAGCTCCCCATAGCAATGCAAATCAATAAGCAAGCAGAGGGAACATTCAGCACATCAGCGTTTCATTTGCTGCATTGATTTATGATTTACTTTACTGAGGAGCACTGTCAGATGAGCTCTGAGAACACTCTGGTGCACAAGAATAGGAGACCTGCTTCTCAAGGAGACGTGTGTAGGGACGAGGCACAGAAGGTTTCCTGGGGATAATGAAACGTGATATTCAATGTAGACAGCCAAGGAATCCAAAGACAGGTTGGCACCACTAAGACAGACAGAATGGGTATTGGGTAACATCAAAGAGGCAGCAGAACAGGGACTTGCAGGTGGTACAAAACTCAAGACCAGTGACTGAGGTTTGGGAAAGAGCTGCAGACCAGTAATGACTAGTACATAGCCAGAGGGCTGCACAAAACAAATTAACCAAACCAGCAGGAGACTCTTGAGGGCCAAATCCTCTCATCATGGACTTGCCACCTTCCAGGGAGCCTCTCACTTGTGGAACCACCTTCTTCCAGTTTGTGTCCTGCAATATCAGCTCATAGACTGGATCATGTAGCTCTCAGTTCTAATATTTAAAAAATACCTTTCCTTTGTCATATCACTGAGCACAAGGCTGGTCCACTGTCTTGTTTTTAAGGAATGTTTCATCTATTAGCCATGTTGTTTACTTGCTATTCTGAAGGTAATTACAATAGCTGATAAATATTAATGCAGAAAATAATTCATTCACTATGATCCCAGTGTAGTAATAATGCAGTTAGTAGATTTAGACACAAAAATAAATAATGACGAAATGACGATGTGGTAATAAATAAAAGCAAGCACTCTTTGTATTTAAATGTACTTTATATCAGTCCCAAAACAGTTCCCAAGCCATTAGGACACTTCACTGCCTCCTAGTGATGTTTTCAAATCGTGCATTAAATGATTAAGGAAGAGAAGGAAATGTAAATTCTCCTGAATTCAGATATATTAAAATCCTCTTGATTCAAGTCAAACTCAGATCTGTTCTAGAACATTTTTATATGTGCACCTTTAACAGAAGATTAGTTTTACCATTTTCAAAGGGACTTTTGATTTTCACCACTTTATTTAAGTTGTTCATGGTTGGTCATGGCTAAAAAGGATTAAAATCTGTCCATTTGGTGAAAAGAATTTGTTCAGGGCTATCCAAATACTTAACAGCATTGCAAAGAAGCCGTTATTTGCTTGTGGGATAAACCTGGCAGTTTGGGTTTGATATAAGAGTTTTAAAAGGACATTTTTTTAAGTGCTAGAGAGCTAAATCTTAACCAAGAACATGAGATGGAGCTGAAAACAGGAATTTGCAAGTTGTCATCAAGAAAATTAAGATATCTAAGTTTTACCTATTTATATTACTGGAGAATTTGGTTTGGAGTTGCAAATAACACAGAAAACTTGTAAAGTGTTTTCAAAAATGAGGAGCTAATGCAAGGAAGGGGGTAACATTTCGTGGTTTCTGAAGATGAACTTGTCTTGCACAATGCCTCTCCTCAAGGGAGCACTTTGCTGTGGACTGTAGGGCCATCGTGACCATATTCCCTTTTATCTTCCCCCTGCAATCATGTGCAATCACTTTGGAGGTTGAGATTTGAGCATTTTCTAAATAATAGGTAAAATTTAAGTAATACAATAGGAGCAGCAAGGAAATATGATTATTTCTGATTGTTCCAGTGCTGTAATTAGAAAGCCATTATGTTTACTACGTAAGTAAACCCACAAATGCTATTCATGCATTTATTTGGATTGCTAAGGAGAACAATTTCTTTTAATCTTCTTTCAGCATGATTAGAGACATTTCTACTTCGAAACTTCAGCTACTGCTTCCTTCAATCAGCTGGAGAGACAGTGCCTAAGAAAAACATTAAAGCTGGTTTGTAAGTTCTTTAGTTCGTGGCAATGCCTCTGAATGGTTGGTTTTGTCAGCTATTTTTGGGAAATGTCTTTTACTGTAAACAGTTGATGATACCTCTAAAAAAATTGTTTCTTTTTTTTTTTCTTGCCAGATGAATTTTTTTCCAGTCAGTGATTCAGCTGTCAAAACCCCATTCTTTTGCAATTTCTAGTAATGCAATGATTTTGTCAAGACTCAGATTATGTTACCATCAGTGAATTAATATTTTTCATCTGCTTAAATTTAGTTTCTTTCTTCAGCCAGTAATATCAGGGAAGTTGGAAGAGGGCAAAACTATCAGATTCACAAATAATTGGCATCAATCTGTTTTGTTTGTATAATAGATAAATATTTAAATGTGGCACAAATCCATGTATTTATTTGACCTAAAAAGCTGCTGTTCTTTGACAAGACAACAGAAATTGTACAATTCATATCAAGAGCAGACTTTTTTCCTTACATTTTAATTTAGTCAGTAAGAAAAACAAACAAACAAACAAAACACCTTACCTTCTTTAATCTGTGTACACTTAATTATTTGTCAATTTAAACACAAGCTACCCCTGTCCTTAATCTCTAGGTTCAATGCAGGTAAGTCAGTTTACATTTATTTAGAAATTGAGTCCAAAATCTTTATTTACTTAAAAAAAAAACCCTGGAAATATGAGGGGAATTGTGATCCCAAGTTGTTAATTTACCATTGTGTCTGATTTCAGTCGATAACCAGGAATGAGATAAATACATTTATTCCACACAGTCATTTGTATCAGGTGGTTTTTCTTAGTGGAAAGACTGACAGAGAACTCAGGCTCAATGGAGAAAACACTTCACAGTGAAACATGGAAATCAGCAGAGGGATGAGGGGACAAGATACACCCTTTCTTAGGGCAAGCAGTTGTTAAATAGACATTCAGGTAGAATGGATGGCATCTGCCCATGAAGAGGCATTTGCCTCTTCTGGGAAATGAAACAATGCTTATTTAAATTCTTTTAAATAGCCAGGCTATCTCCTGGATTAGAAGTAAACCAAAATTTGTTCAATAAGATCAAATCACTCTGGAACTCTTCAGGAAGATCTCAAACGCTGTAAAAGAAATTGGCTCTAAAAGCTAAGGTGCTACATCTAAAGAGGGATTTCCCAGTGATGTGACATGAGCATAAGATATCTAGGAGCACAGAAGCCTTTATATCTAGGGCAGTACAGTAAATCAGATGGAAATAATGTGAATAGTATGTGTAGTTTAAAAGTTTGGGTCTAATATAAACCTTTGTTATTCCGTTGCCTGGTTTTAATCTCATGGGTAAACACTTCCATTTATTTTTATCTTAATCTAGATGAAATTAAGAACAAATTCAAGACTACTCCTAGCAAGCCATTCCCCTCTGCCTGCTCTTACAAATCTAGAAAGCAAGGCATGGAGCTCTGAGCAGTGCTGCTGCATCTCCAGAGTGGAGCTGGTGTGCCAGGGAATGATCCAGGCCACACGTGGGCAGCCACCCCGGCCACCATGAGGGGGACATGTGTCCTCCACTCCCGGGGGCAAGCAGGACACCGTGTGCCATGCAGCAAGATAACGGGAAGCGGGCTTGAACTCATGGAAACCCCAGGAAATTTGCAGCTTCCAGTTATTAAGCCATGAATTAGGATTCAACTCTTAGCTGACCTCGGTGACTTCCTCTGACAGCTCTTACTGGAGCTGCCCAGTGAAGACAAACACTCGATTCATGCATGGCATGCATGAGGTGGCAGAAGACACTTGTATTCCAACCTCCTTCTTTGCAGAGGCAGAGCACACGGAATTATGGCAGTCTTGATACTTACTTTTTAACAGTTCAGTATCACCTCTAGATGAAATGAAATTGAAGCACAGCATAGAAGAAGATAGAACAGGATCTGTAGTAGGGTTAGTTTTTCACTTTTGACATAGTAGGCCAATTTTGTTCTCATATTGACTGTATAAACCTGCAGAACTTAATTGACTTCTGCTGGAAGTTTGGTGTAACTGTATTGGCATTGGGAGAGAGATTCTCACTCAGAAGGATGAGAACTGACGCTGCCTTGGTTTCAAAGAAAATACAGTTAGTTCTTTCCTTTTTTCCCTGTCTTACATGGCTACCTCTGTCATGCTTCAGTCCTGTCTGCTCTAGAAGCTGACCTCTGACTGACAGCCATGGATTATCACACCAAAAGTGAACAGCAGAGTTAATAGTTCCATTCCTGATAAGCACGTAAAACTATTCTCGTTGACTGGGAAGACCTGTCTGACCCCATGAAATTCATACTCTTTCCTGTACCATGTTTTCATCAGCTTAAAAACTGGATTCCAAACAATTCATAACATTCCACAGGGAATAAAACAATGTCTATTATTTTGAGATTCCTGGATTAAGGACAAAAAATATCCAGTAAATCCAGTCATGAAGGAGGTTGTTTTGAGCATCTGACACTTAGCAATTAGAAAAAGTTTGAAAACTTATGGCATGTTGCCAGCAAATGGCCTGATATGTGTAACATACTGTGTGACACAGCAAGAAATCTAAAGGTAGATGTTGCTGATCAGAGCAGTGTGTGGAAGATATGGGATGGATTCCTGCTCAGGCAAAAGGATACCAGCAGCTATTGCTAGGAGGGGTAAGTCACATTAAGGGGGTGACTGGCTAGGTGTGACTGGCAGATCATGGCTATAAGTTGCAAAATTAGTTTCCTGGGCAAAAAATGAATAAATAAAGTCCCCAGGTCTTTATGTGAGTAAACTGAAGAGTAAAACTCCCACAGGCACTTAAGAAAGCAGAAGAGTGAATGTTTCTTTATATGTCACCCTGCTTTGTTGCTGCTGCAATCAGAGCTCCACTTACAACCTGTTATTTGTTTTGCGAGGAGATCAATAGAATGTCCCAAACTGAAATGAAAACTTTCTGTTTACCTACCAAAGGACTTCTAGAAAGATGCAAGAAGAAGATGAGCTCCAGCCCCCTAAAATTACATTTTACCACATAGTGTAGAAAAGAGTACAGGAAGATGAGTGAAATACTAGTTGATTAGCCCAAGAAGTGCCATTTGAGTGGAACAGTTACCCAGTCACGATCAGGTGTAGCTTTGGCAGCACAGAAGAGATGAGTGAGGGGGAAGCTGAAGTGATGCTATGTAGGCAAGTGGCTCATGGATGGCAAACTATTCTCAGTCCTGAGAATGTGCAAAGCCATGTAAGGGAGAATGGGAACGATGGGCTGAGGAGCAACATAACTGGCAGCTGGGAAGGGAACACTCACAGCTTCGTAACACACAAATGGGAAGGTTGATCTCAGACCCTGTAACCACGTCAGGGCTATCTTTAAACTGGTGATCTCAGGTTGGGAAATAGAAACAGAGCTTGTAGGAATAAAAATGGAAAATAGCTGGCCCTGAGATTTTTCACAGTAAGAACACACAGAGGAGTCTAAACTTAGCAGCAGTGGCTTTCCTCCATCTGTTTTGGTGTATAAATTGCTGACAAACTTGATAGTTAAACCATTTTTGCAGACTACAGTTATGATTGAATATAAAATGCAACAATAAAGCTTTTGTTTGCAAAATGGGTATTTACAGAATTATAGATGTGTTTAGGTTGGAAAAGATCTTTAAGATATTGAGCCCAAGTGTCAACCCCACACTGCCAGGTCATCACTCAACCATGTCCCTCAGCACCACATCTCCACAGCTCTGAAACCCCTGCAGGGGTTAGGACTCCACCGTTTCCCTGGGCAGCCTGATCTGGGCCTTGACAACCTCTTCAGGGAAGAAATTTTTCCTAATGTTCAACCTGTCGTTGGACATTTCCTAATGTCATAACCATGTTACACAGGGTGGTTTCTCACAGGGCACTGTTTGATGCCAGACACACATCGTGATGCCATCCATCCCAAATGTGACTTCATTTAATTTACCGTAGGTATATCTTTATTTTTCTCTTTTGTTTGGAGTTTTTCTTCCTCACATTTTTGAAGTGAGCATACAACTTGTGGTGATCTGCTTAACAGATTGGAAAATGTTAAGGGATTGGTTACTGGAGCTGACTCGGGGCTTCTCCACGTACAGGAAAATCTGAATTTTGCAGCTGTAGTAGTCAAAATCTGTATAAAATAAACCATGGGGATTGTGGAAGGTGGAGGTGCATGAAAAAGAAAGTGGAGGAAAGAGAAGAGATGCAGAGAGTTCCACTGTGGAGACAGGCTGAGAAGACTCAGTGTGATTTTGGCTGACTAGGAGCAGAACTAAGAGGCACTCTTCATCCATCAGTAGATCCCAGCCCTCTGGTCTTCAGATTCAGGAGGCTGTGCCTCTCATGCCCACCCTCCTTACCACTCCAGCAGCAAACAAGTCACCATTTACATCTCCTCCACTGCTGCCAGCGCTCAGCTGCTCCCATGAAAGGAAAGAGAGGGTGAGGTAGGACTGAGTCAGAAGGTCCCATTTGCTACTGCTACTGGTGCACGCTCACTCTGAGAGGGAGGATAAAACACATACAGACACAACATTACACAAATAGCTTAAAAGTAACCTGCCTACATTGCCCATACCTGCAGCTGGCCCTGCTCTTCTCAACCCAACTCAAAGCAAGACTCTGAAGCTAAAATGGAACACTCCAGTAGAAAGAAAGGACTTTAAGAATTATATATATATAT
>NW_008597138.1:2000-3464 GCF_000691845.1 Merops nubicus | reverse complement strand
TGGACCTCAGCTGTCCACCAAACCCCCCACCTCCTCTTGATGTCCCCTCCTCACCCCTCCCACCCTCAGAAGAAGACCTCCTGAAGCTTCTCCTCACCGCTGAGGTCCTCGTTCCGGTCCGTCCAGGGTTCTGCTCCGTCGAAATGAGTGTCCCCCCCGATGTGAGGTCCCGGGAAGTAGGCGTGGGCCAAGAAGCCACCTTCTCCATCGAAGGGGGTGCTGTCCCCGTGGAAGCCCTCGGCGAAGAAGATCATGATGTCCGCCGGGGGGGTTGTCCCCTTCCGGATCTCCTCGTAGGGGACCTCCCGGAAGCGAAGGGGAACGGCCGAAGCCCAAGTGGAGAACGCTCGACGGATGGACCTGAAGGTCCCGTCTTGACCTACTTTAGGGGTGTAGTTTTGGATGCTGTGGAGGACAGGAAGTGGGGGGTGAAAGGTGGAGGTGGTGGGCTTTGAGGTCAACCATGAGGTTCTCCAGGGGTGGGACCATCAGGAGATGTTCCCCTGAGGTTCCTCACCCATGTTCTCCATGGTGGAACCTCCTTGAGATGTTCTCTTGAGGTTCTACACCCATGTTCTCCATGGTAGAACCCCCTTGAGATGTTCCCCTGAGGTTCCTCACCCATGTTCTCCATGGTGGAACCTCCTTGAGATGTTCTCTTGAGGTTCTACACCCATGTTCTCCATGGTAGAACCCCCTTGAGATGTTCCCCTGAGGTTCCTCACCCATGTTCTCCATGGTGGAACCTCCTTGAGATGTTCTCTTGAGGTTCTACACCCATGTTCTCCATGGTAGAACCCCCTTGAGATGTTCCCCTGAGGTTCCTCACCCATGTTCTCCATGGTGGAACCTCCTTGAGATGTTCTCTTGAGGTTCTACACCCATGTTCTCCATGGTAGAACCCCCTTGAGATGTTCCCCTGAGGTTCCTCACCCATGTTCTCCATGGTGGAACCTCCTTAAGATGTTCTCCTGAGGTTCTTCACCCACCCAGAACCTCCCTGGATGATGTTCTCCATGGTGGAACCCCCTTGAGATGTTCCCCTGAGGTTCTTCCTCCATGTTCTCCATGGTGGAACCCCCAGGAGATGTTCTCCACCCACGTTCTCCATGGTGGAACCCCCTTGAGATGTTCTCCTGAGCTTCTCCACCCCCTTAGAACCTCCCGGGTGGGGTTTTTTTCTCCATGGTGGAACCCCCTGGAGACGTCCCCCTTGATGTCCACCCCCCAGCCCCGTGTCCTCACCAGAAGGTGACCTCCTGCTGGTCCCACTTGCTGCCCTGGATGGCGTAACGCCGGCGCCTGACGTTGGCCTTCACCTCCGCCCCGAACCTGTCGGGGACCCCGCAGCGGGGACGGCGCATGGCCCTGGAGAGGGGAGGGGAAGGGAGGGGGGTTGGAGCACCTAGAACCCGGCCAGGAGGGTCCTGGTGACCTAGAACGCAGCTGGGAGGGCGTTTGGAG
>NW_008597138.1:0-1532 GCF_000691845.1 Merops nubicus | reverse complement strand
AGAACCCATCAGTGAGGGAGCTTGGAGGACTCAACCCATCATTGGTGGTTGTTGGAGGACCTAGAACCTGTCGGTGATAGTGTTTGTAGGACCTAGAACCCATCAGTGATGGCTCTTGATGACCTAGAACTCCTCTGTGAGGGCTCCTGATGACCTAGAACCCATTGGTGGTGGATCCTAGAGGACTCAACCCATTATTGGTGGTTGTTGGAGGACCTAGAACCCATCAGTGATGGCTCCTGGTGACCTAGAACCCGTCAGTGATGGCTCTTGGAGGACTCAGCCAATCGTTGGTGGTCATTGGAGGACCTAGAACCCGTCGGTGGTGGCTCCTAGGGGACTCAACCCACTAGTGATGGTGTTTGGAAGACCTAGAACCCATCGATGGTGGTTCCTGGTGACCTAGAACCCAGCTGGGAGGGTGTATGGAGGACCTAGAACCCGTCGGTGGTGGCTCCTAGGGGACTCAACCCACTAGTGATGGTGTTTGGAAGACCTAGAACCCATCGATGGTGGTTCCTGGTGACCTAGAACCCAGCTGGGAGGGTGTATGGAGGACCTAGAACCCGTCGGTGGTGGCTCCTAGGGGACTCAACCCACTAGTGATGGTGTTTGGAAGACCTAGAACCCATCGATGGTGGTTCCTGGTGACCTAGGGCCCTGGGAGGACTCAGCCAATCGTTGGTGGTCATTGGAGGACCTAGAACCCGTCGGTGGTGGCTCCTAGGGGACTCAACCCACTAGTGATGGTGTTTGGAAGACCTAGAACCCGTTGGGGTGTAGTCAGGACCTAGAACCCATCATCAGTGATGGGTCCTGGTGACCTAGAACCCATCAGTGATGGCTCCTGGAGGACTCAACCTATTGTTGGTGGTCGTTGGAGGACCTAGAACCTGTCGGTGATGGTGTTTGGAGGACCTAGAACCCTTCAGTGCTGGCTTCTGGAGGACTCAACCCATTGTTGGTGGTCGTTGGAGGACCTAGAACCTGTCGGTGATGGTGTTTGGAGGACCTAGAACCCTTCAGTGCTGGCTTCTGGAGGACTCAACCCATTGTTGGTGGTCGTTGGAGGACCTAGAACCTGTCGGTGATGGTGTTTGGAGGACCTAGAACCCTTCAGTGCTGGCTTCTGGAGGACTCAACCCATTGTTGGTGGTCGTTGGAGGACCTAGAACCTGTCGGTGATGGTGTTTGGAGGACCTAGAACCCTTCAGTGCTGGCTTCTGGAGGACTCAACCCATTGTTGGTGGTCGTTGGAGGACCTAGAACCTGTCGGTGATGGTGTTTGGAGGACCTAGAACCCTTCAGTGCTGGCTTCTGGAGGACTCAACCCATTGTTGGTGGTCGTTGGAGGACCTAGAACCTGTCGGTGATGGTGTTTGGAGGACCTAGAACCCTTCAGTGCTGGCTTCTGGAGGACTCAACCCATTGTTGGTGGTCGTTGGAGGACCTAGAACCTGTCGGTGATGGTGTTTGGAGGACCTAGAACCCTTCAGTGCTGGCTTCTGGAGGACTCAACCCATTGTTGGTGG
>NW_008597137.1:0-5722 GCF_000691845.1 Merops nubicus | reverse complement strand
GGCGTCACCCACGTGACGCGACGCGACGCGCGCGGACGGCGGCGCCGCGGGGCCAAAAGGCCTCGGTGCTACCGCTGCTCCGCGGCTTCCTAGGCCTGCGCTGGGACTTCGCAGCCTCTCCCGAAGCAACCCCAAATAAGGAATTATTTCTGGCCCCACTTGCCTCCACGCTCTGATATTTTATGCAGTTGTTGCTTGGTTTGATTTATAAAATGCTGTTTGTGGGAAACTCGTTTTCTAGGTTTGGCTTCCTGGGAAATTGTTGTTTTGTGGGCTGGGCTCTCTGGAAAACTTTTCTGGGTTGGGCTTCCTGGCCTCTTGGCTGTGTCGTTTTGTCTTTCCTTGTTCGTGGGGCAAGCCCATCCTTCCCCTTCTTTTTGGAGTCTTTCTGGCACCTGCCGGAGCCATCTGACCTGAGAGAAAGGGGTGATGGCCAAAGATGAGCAGGGCAGAGCTTTGCTCGCCACAGAGATGCTCTTAAAATAGATTTTTTTTGGTTGAAGGAGACCTTTAAGATCATCAAGGCCAACCATGAACCCAGCACTGCCATGTACTTCTTTGATTCTAAAGTTCTAGCTCTGATCCGGAGCAATCAGGATTGTATATGAGATGTAAGAAATGAAACTAATTGATCGTGTTTAAATATGTTTGAAAGAAAAAAAATACCAACTCTTCTTTTTTCCCTGTACCTCAGTCTGAATTCCAAGTATCTTGCTCATCTGGACAACTAAACGACACATTGGAGGAGGTTTGTTTAATACAATTCTCTTTACTTGAAGCATAAGACCATGAAAAAGTTGACCATTTCTGTGCTAGAAGACTCGTGAGGCCTTGGCCCAGGCTGCCCAGGGAGCTGCTGGAGTCCCCATCCCTGGAGGGGGTCAAAAAACAAGTAGATGTGGCCCTTGGGGACATGGTTTGATGGTCATGGGAGTGTTGGGTGATGGTTGGACTTGATCATCTTACAGGTCTTTTTCCAACATTAATGATTCTGTGATTTTACAACGGTGAGCTCAAAGTTCCACACAGGCCTGCACACCCTATTTAGGGTCTCATTTGTTTTCATAATAAAGAACCAAGAATTAAGTTCCCTGGATGGTTTTTATGTGAAAACAGCCCTGAAATTTTCTAGAAACACCTGGAGGTGTTTAGAGCTCAAAGGGTCTAGAGCCCAAGTGTGGGGAGGAGCAGCTGAGGGAGCTGGGGGTGCTGAGCCTGGAGCAAAGGAGGCTCAGGGGAGAGCTTCTGGCTCTGCACAGCTCCTGACAGGAGCCTGGAGCCAGGGGGGGGTCGGGCTCTGCTCCCAAGGGACAAGGGACAGGACAAGAGGAAAGGGCCTCAAGTTGCCCCAGGGGAGGTTTCAGTTGTCCCTGAGGAACAATTTCTTGCCCTGGAGGGTTGCCCAGGGCTGTGCCAGGCTGCCCAGGGCAGTGGTGGAGTCCCCACCCCTGGAGGGGTTTCCAAGCCGTGGAGATGTGGGGTGAGGGACACGGGGCAGTGGGGACCTGGCAGTGCTGGGGAAGGGTTGGACTCCATGATCTTAACGTTCTCTTCCAACCTAAACACCTCTGTGACTGTGAAATCTGAACTCCACCCCCCTTCCCCCCCAGACCAGCCCTTCCTGGGCGGCCAGTTCCCCAAACCACCGAGCTGGTGGCACAGTTGTGCTTCGTGAGGATATTTTCTCCTCCCTTCACACTCCTGAGTGTGGTTAATTCGTGTTTCCCTCCCTCTGGGCAGCACCCCTCAGGCTTTGCACAGCAAACTGCAACTCCAGGGCCCTTGGCCAGAGCCTCCTCTCACAGCTGGACCCCGGTGAGGGCCGTGGGGACACGGGGACACGGGGGCACGAGCCACAGCCCTTTGTTTTCAGCTAAAAAGACCCCTCTGGATCGGTGCAGATGGTGCTGGGAGGGGTGTCAGGCCATGCTCAGCCTGGCATCCCTGCCAGGAGCCCCCCCAGCCCCAGCGGGGAGTGGGAGGTGATGTATGGTGGGTGCAGCAGCAGTTGATGAGGTGCTGGCTGAGGCTGCTCCCGCCCGTAGATCTGGGCTTGTCAGGCTGGGAAATTAAACTGTTATTGATGGGGCAGCAGGATTTTTGAGATTTTATTTCAATTTATTTTGCTTTCCTAGGAGAGCTGGCAGCTCCAGCCCCAGTCCTGCCTGCCCAGGGGCTCCCTGCTGATCCCACCCCGCTGGGATCTGGTGATTCTGGTGGAGCTGGGATCTTAGACTTCTGGTGCCTTTTTTTCCTTTTCCTTGAGGATTTTTTTCCCCCCCATCTATAGGAAACAATGCAAGATAAAACTACAAAGATGCCACATCAAAACCAGGGGCTGCATCCCTCCCACCCCCTCGTCATCCTCTCCTCCAGACAACTGCTCCCGAGTCCTTCCCGGCTGCAGGAGTTCTGGAAGGAGGAATTTGGGGGAGAGTTGGGATTAATTAATTCAAGCCCAGGGGGAGGAGACCTCGGTGAAGCAGCTGCCACATCAAAAGAAGGGCTGGTCTGCGGGCAGGGGAAGGCCAGGGCTATTTTTACCTAATTAAACAGAGGATTTAGCCCCAGATTGATACTCTGCAAAAGGAATTTGGCAGGAAAAGGCCCATGAAACCCTTGGCTCGGATCCAACCCATGTCACATCCCCCCCCAGCACCTCAGGCTCTGTCCCCCCCCTGGGGCTGAGCTCCTGCTCCCTCATTTACCTCCAGGAACTGGGGGAGCAGCCCCAAAATCAGACTTGGGGGTAGAACAGACTAAAAGAACAGACTAAATCCATCATTTTGGGCAGCCCTGATGCCACGGGGATGGTCCCTAGAAAGCCAGGGCTGAAAAAATCCTACTTGCTGGGTCAGAATTGCAAACCCAGCTTTATTTTGGGGGAATAAAATAGAGTTTTAGTTCCTCCCTTGTTGTACAAAGGGTCTTAGCCCCAGTCTCTGCTCACACAGAGATCCCACCCGAGCCCAGGCCCAGGATGGGAGCTCAGGACCACGGGCTAACCATGGAAAGGCATTTAGATTTTAATTCTTTTGATTTTTTTTCTTCTTGCTGGACTCCCAGAGGGGCTGCCTGGGCTGAGGCAGGTGACAAACAGCCCCAGCTCCACGGGGACCTCGTGTCTGAGGCTGCAGAGATCTCTTGCTCCTCTCTTGCCTGACGGATGAGGCCGTTTTCACCGAGGCTCTCACTCCCCGAGCACATCAGGATGTCCTCCTAGGAGGCACAAATTAAAAGAGAAGCCAATAACCACAGTTTTTCCTGCTTTTTGAGCCCCTTCAGTAATCCCTGTCACTCCCAGGCGAGGCACCAAATGCAATTGGAGGTGCAGGGGATCTACTTCAAGCCATCAATCCACATATTTCCACATTCTATCCACATTCAAACGCTCCCTCATTACTGAGAAAGATATTAAAGCCTCTCTGCCTCCTTTTAGACTCACAAATAAATGCAGCCACGTCTCTGTTTCTACAGAGTATTTATCACAGAGCCAGGTTATTACACCTTGGGCTCTTAGGAGCTGGGAGGTAACGGGCAAACTTTATTCCTGCGTTTTCTTATGGCTAAATAATTGCAAATTCTTAATTCAGCTCTTAAGGAGACCCATCAGAGATAAATATGTGTACAGGGGTGGACTTGGAAAATACATCTGTGCTGGCTTAGCTGAAAAATAACCCTGGGATGTGGGTGAGGGGGGGAGAGTTGGTTTTTTTTCCCCCTTCCTCGGTTGTTTATTAATATTTCTTTGATATCATTAAAGATTCAGGTCTCATCTGTTTATTCTGAGATCATCAGGGGGGGAAAAAAAGCCCACGGTGGTGGAGCTGGAGGGGGTTATATAGGGCAGGAGCCTCGGGGTTGCTGCAGAGCTCGGTGCCACAGGGGAGACAGCTCCAGCCCCAGCACCATGGGCCAGATCCTGCAAACCCTCTGCTTGCTCCTGCTCATCACCTCCTGCCCTGGAGCTGTCATCACTGGGGTAAGTGCCAGACCCCCCCTGACCTGGGAGGCTGGTTGCAGTTCCTTTAGTGATGTGGGGTCCTGAGGCAGGACTTGGGACCTTTCCCTGGTTGCTTTGGGGGTTTCTTGGCCAGTTCCCCATTTTTGGGACGTGTGGGTGCTGTTCCCACAGCCAGCCCCAGCCCCTGTGGGTGGGAGCTGCTCCTTCTGCTTCTCTTCTCAGCACTGGGTCAGACCTGGGGAAATGGGGGATTTTAGGAAGTTTTCCAGCAGAGAAAAACTCATCTATCTTCATGGGCATCCCCCAGGGCATGCTCCCAACTGGGTGAAGGGCTCGAGCTCCCTAGGTCGTCTTTCTCTTTCCCAAATTAAGAGAAATTATTAATAGAGGGGGAAATTTTGGGATGCAAAGGACAGGAGGGATGCTCACCTTGCTGGGTTAAGGGGTTTGGGGGCTTGGTGTGTCTGAGAGCTCAGTGCTGAGCAGGAGCTGGCCCCGGGGTGATGCTGAAAGCAAGAGGAGCAGCGAGTTTTGGGGACAGAACCCAGGTTTTTGTGGTGCTTCAGGAGTGCAGATGCTGGATCCAGCAAAGCTCACCCTCCTCCCCTTTTCCTCCTTATCCTGGCTGCCTCTCTGCCTCCCAACTTTTCCCCAGCAGTGGGGATTCTGTGGTTGGCCTCTTGGCTCCTCTTTCCCCAGAGACCATTTAGAGTCAGACCTATTTCTTTCAAGCCTGTGATGGGTTTTTTTGCCTCTACCTCCCCAACCCCTACATACACCTGGAGCTGCAAAGCCAGGTTGAGGGGGGAGCCACCTCCAAATAGCCCCAACAGCTCTTGAGGTTATTCCCAGAGTTTAAATGAGTCATTTTGAATAACCAGAGCAAAGGGGGGGGATGTGCAGCTCCCTGGTTGCCTGCAGACCCCCCCATTCCCCCCCAGAGTTTGCAGGTGAGGGTCCATCGTTGCTGAGATTGAATTTTTAGCAGCGTTTGAGTGTTCCAAGCTGCTTTGGATGCTCGAGGACAATCAGGTTCCCTTCAGGAAATGGAATATTCTGCAAAATCTCTTTATTGACCCTCTGTCAGAGAGCTTCACCCCAAAACTTGGGCTCTAGCCATTGCCCACGTGGTTTTCTCCCCAGCCCAGACCTCTTCACCTGTATGAGGGATGTCTGAGCTATGAATGAGTGATGGGCTCGTGGCTGGGAGCTCCTGGGAAGGAGGTGCCCCAAGGAGGGGGTGACCCCAGGGGGGGGGCATTGCCTGAGCCCCATTGATTCTACCAGCCTGACATCAAGAAGATGGGTCAGAGAAGGGGTTGGGGGTGCTGTGAACTTCTTTAGTGGTGGCCAACACAGCCTGGGGGTGGGCAAAATGGGACCTCCTTGGTGCTCGAGGTGCCCCAGCCACCTCTTCTCCACATCCTCCTGGGTGATGAGCTTGTGCAGTGTTAGACCTGTGCCTCAGTTTCCCCATCCAGGGGAAGGAGGGGCCAGTTCTGCATTTGCCACCTGCCCAGGGTGGCAGAGGCTGGGTTGTTGGCTTTACTCTGTCTCTACTAACAGCAGCAAGAAGCAGCCCAGGGGGTATTGGTGTTATTTAGCAGGTTCCAGAGGCTCAGACCTTGGGAGGAGCTGGGCAGCCAGTCCTTGCCCTGGCTGGGATGGCACAAACCCTGTGGCTCTGCCTTGGCACCAAAGCTGCTCTTCAGCTGAGCAGCTGCAAACTTTGCCTCTGTCCCAAGCATCCCAGCACAG
>NW_008597136.1:84509-91545 GCF_000691845.1 Merops nubicus | reverse complement strand
ATCATTTCCTAGGAAAAAAAAAACAACTATAATAAATACCCTGGCCGTGAGAGCGGGCCAGGGGCAGTAGCCTGGGGAAGGAGGGGGTCATGCCTGCCGGCTAGCCAGTAGAGATGGTGTGTCGGCCCACGGGTGCCTCCGCAAACAGCCAGGCGTTTAGGATGCTGTTGTGGAGCAAAAGTGAAAGGACATGCCTGAGTATCCTCAAATTTGATGTCCTAGGTATTTTAACCTCTCCTTCCCTGGCTGTGTCATACTGATCATGTCATATTCGCTCAAAAAAAAACTTGGCAGGTTTGCTGCAAGTGGCAGTCACCCAAGTGCACGGAAAGGTTGTGGGTTTGGGTGTGCCGAGCGTCAGGAAAATGGGGGTGAGGGGAAGGTAGCAAGAGCATTTAGGAAGCCTGTCCTCTACAGCAGGGCTGTGTGTGTGCCCTCTGATGCTGCAGTGCTCCTTGGAGCTCTAAGTCTCACTGAAAGGCAGAGCGACCTGCAGAAAGGAGCAGGTAGGTATGGCAAGCCCTGAGAGTAGCACAGTACCGGGACTTCGCAGGGAAAAGCTGGTTACTCACCTTACGTGGCTAGTGGGGATGATCGGCTGTCATCTAGTTGGCTCATACAAGAAACCAGCTGGCATACCACTGAACACACACAGTTTTGGAGACTAAGCCCTGTGAGCTCATTTGATTTCTGATTATTAAACAACATCCTGAGAGCCGAGTTCCAACAATGCCTGGGTTTGCTCCAGGTTCCTTGTGTACAGACATGTGAGCTGTAAAGATGTGAAGCTTACCAGTTTTTATGATAAAGCTGTCTGCTCATAAAGTCTGCAGAGCCAAAAGTAGATTCGTTAACAGGGATGATAGGAGTGCGTTAAGCGGCACCTGAAGTAGAGTTGGAAAAATACCCACCTCAAATTAAACATTACAGATGTACCTCCTTTAGGAGAGGGTGGTTAGGGTTCCAGTTTCTTGGTTAGGGTTCCAATCTCTTGTTTAGTCCTTTCCGGGGCTGATATTATAGATATTTTGAGGAACAGTAAGCCTCTTTCAGGTAAAAAAAAAAAAAAAAATTACTTGACATTAATAACTCACCACTTGACTACAATTTAAATGCAAACCTTTGAGCTTTTCTTTTCATGCATTTCTGTTTGCTTTGCTTCCTCATTATGTTGCAGAGGACATTAAAGAAAAAAAGAAATAAAAAGAAACAAGAGGCTTGTTAAAGTTCAGGGTTTTTTCACAAGCCCTGTGTCTGGGTGCAGTAACAGGCAAGCTGCTCATCCACATTCGCATGTTACAGGGGAAGGCAGGCTTCAGGTGGTGGGATTCCCAAAGCCCCTTGGCTATTCTCTTTGGTGGCCTGAACCATATTTGATTTGTCTGGTCCCAGTTCATTCCCAGTCCCTTCCACCCAAGGACAATCTCTTTATACTATCTTTTGTTTACTGGATGGCCAGTGTTTTTCATCAGACAGGCACTCCATCGTCCATTTCCCTCACTAATACTTTAATGGATCCGCCACCTGGAGAAGACAGGATTGAGAAGAGAAGCATAAGCAGAACTTAACATGTATCCTGGATAGAGGCTCATTTTTTTCATGGCAAAATAGAGCCTCTCACAGTTCATCAAATATACCCTGGAGAAGCTGCACCAGCATGCTAAACTTTACATTTTATGTAACCCAAAGGCTTTGAAAAATATCATTGACTAAAACTCAGAGAGGATGCAGTGTCTGTCCTCCTGCCACATCTGCAGTCACCTCTTGGCACAAAACGTGAGATAGAAACGTACAGGAGTATATATAAGCTTGTTAGAGTTTAAATTATTATCTCTGCAAGATGACAAGGAAAAGCTCAGATCAGACATATGGGGAGACAGCTTAACAGCTCACCACTCAAAACAAATCTGTGTGCTGTTTGAAATTCTGTGGATCCTTGCCTCTAGCACAAGAATGCTGTAAGGATACAACAGGTATGATATGGCCTCTTCATATTGAAAAGTATAAAGATGCTTTGATTTCATTTCTTACTGGGAAAGAACATCACGTTGTTCACTTTTGAGTCAAAGGTGAAGCCCCATTTCTCAAAGAAAGTAATGGTCAGACCTAGCAGATCTCAGAAGTTCCTCAAATCTCCTAGCCTGCAGTCTATATGGTCCAAGCCAGATGTATTTCTTCAGTGGTGGGTAGACAGCTAAGGGTTTGGATATTTACTTCAGATAAAATTTTGAGGCTGAGTTCTCTATGCAAATGTTTGAAAACTGATTCTGTGTCCTTCTGCAATCCTGTGACTAATGCAAAGGACATATGACAGGTTAGTTTTTTTTTAAATCTAAGTTTATTTGAGATATCTGGATAAATATACTTTCCTCTCTGAACAGCTAACCATGCTGTGCAGCTAGTGAAACTGCATGTGGGCCAGAAACACATTCATATGAGCTCTTTGAAGCATCTGAATTATGTTATGTCACTTTGCCATGCATCATATTCAGCATGCCACAAACTCAAAAGCATTTTAATCATGGTGAAAACAGATTCACACAGAGAATACTCTAGATTTTTACACAATGATAGAATAATTCTAGTTGGAGATGACTTCTGAAGATCATGTGCTCCAATTTCTTTGTCAAAGCAGGGGCAAATTTAAAGTTATATTACATAGCCCAGAATCTTTTCCAGTAAAGTTTTCAATATCTCCAAGGATGGAGATACCACAGCCTCTCTGGACATCAGTTCCAATCTTCAACCCTTTTTTATTTCCACTGGTATTTATTTGGGATTTTTGTTATTGCAGTTTATGTCTGTTGCCTCTCATCACCATTTACCTCCAAGAAGAATATGACTCTTTCCTCTCTATACCTTCTTATTAGGTAGTTGAAGACAGAAGACTTCTCCCTCTTAGCCTTGCTTTCTAAAGGCAGAACAAATCCATTTCTCTCAGCATCTTCTTGAGACAATGCTGGTGGCCCACTACTGGACCAGTAGGGTCCAGTAGGTTGTCTGGGGATCACCAAGTTGTACACAATACTCTCACACGTGTCATTTAGAGGAATATGATCACTTCCCTTGAGTGTTGCTAATACACCCCAATATGTTGTTAGCTTTCATCACTGCAAAGGCACACTGGTGGCTCATATTCACTTTGTTGTCTATGAGGACTCTCAGGCCCTTTCCCGCAAAGATGCCTTCTTGACAGTCATCCTTCAGTGTGGTTTTACCCCATCCCAGTTGCAGGACTCTGTGTATGTTCTTGGTGAACCTTTGGAGGTTCCTGTCAGCTCATTTCTCCAGCCCACTGAGATCCCTCTGAGTGGCAGCCCTGCCCTCCAGCTATCAACTTAGTGCCCACAACCTGGGGAAAAGGAGAGAAATACTTACAGACATTGAAAACCTTACAGCTATCATAAGTGCTATACATGAATAGGTACTATTTATGTACAGAATGATAGAATATCTCAGGGTTGAAGGGACCCATAAGGATCATGGGGTCCAACTCCCTGCTCATGGCAGGACCTAAAACTAAACCATATGACTAAAAGCATTGTCCAGACCCTCCTTGGACTCTGTCAGGTTTGGTGCCGTGACCACTTACTTCCCTGGGGAGCTTGTTCCAGTGTCTGACTATCCTCTCAGTGAAGAACTTTTCCTGATATCCAGCCTGAACTTCTCCTGACACAGCTTCATTCCATTTCCTTGTGTCCTATTTCTGCCATTCTAGCCATTTTTTAAAGAGCTGCAACAAAATCCACTTCAACATAAAGCAAAAGCTTGCAAGGTGAAATATCCACTTGTCTGTGAGGACTCCAGCTCTGGAGCGGAGGGTATACCAGTGTGGAGTAGTGAGAAGAGTATCCAGTGCAAGTGCATTGACTCCATGTTTACAAGTTTTCTGATCTTAGAAATTACTTCTGGTGCAAGTCCCTTTTTTGGTCTCTTTTGCAGAACATGGAAATACTTGTCGCTCTGCCTCACAGGAATATGAGATTTATTTCAACATTGTAACTCTCCCTTGCTTGTACCTTGTTTCTGCCTTAGGTTGCTTGCTTGCTTGTTTTGTTTCCTGTGCTTTTCATGCTCTGGATGAAAGCAATGGGAAAACTCCCACAGCCTTTTGGTAAGTCTAATGTGAGATGAATGTACCATTTCTGCAGGCATGAACTTCTGTGTTGAGTTATCACAGATGTGCAGAATATCCACAGGTGTGAACTCAGCAGTTGAGTGAATTCGGAGAGCGTGTTGGAACGGGTATCTGACATTATGATGGTGAGAGTGTATCTGCAAGGCAAAAAAAAACACCCCACATTTTTGAAGTAAGAATTGTTTGTTTTTCTCTGTTAATTCCCCAAACAAAAAACACTTAGAGCCTTATTTTTGCACATGATTCTGCTTAGGAAGATCACCATGTCATGTGGTGATCAATGAAGTTATTCTTACCTTTTCAGAAATACTGTGTGACCTTTAATAAGCATGAGGAAGCTCTTTATCTCTGGAGAAAGGCTCTTCAGAAGCACTGTGAATGAGGCATCATAGTGATGTGGAAGAGAAAATGCCACCTATTAAGACATCAAATCCTACTTCCCGCATTACCAGGTCTTCCATCTGTGCCTGCAGAACATTTCTAGGCTTATCAGAGCTGGCAAGATCAAAGCCATTGGTGCTCTTACCAGTTTACAAGCAGGAGCACCAAGCAAATCTTAAAATAACTAACTACTAGCAGTACTTGGAGTGATGTCTTTCCTCTGCTGTACCTGATTTCTACTGCAGCATCCTCTAGTCAATATTAATTTCATATATGGATTTCCTTTTGAGAGACTTCCGTGACTGATGTTCAGAGAGAGCAACTGCAGCAGAACATGGTTAGTATGATAGTCCCAAGGCTTCGTGGTCCAACCCAGTCCTCCACAGAGCATAAGCTGAGTTGTCTCACTGAAGGCTGCAGGCTACCTGAAGAGGCCAAATCCACAAAATGTTATCAGGGACAAACCCCCATATATTTCATTCTCAATCACAAAACTTAGGGCAAACTGTGTTTGGTTTTTTTTGTTTGTTTGTTTTTTGTTTTTTTTTCCATAACTGTCCTAACCACAAGGTGACCAAAACACCTAAATATTTTTGCTCTGACAGGCTACAGGCACTATATTCACCTTTCATGGCACGGTGCCTTTCATCTATGGGTCCTACTCTGAGCATTGCCTGTATCAGAGACCTGCTGGAGCACAATGTGGATTGGGGGCATGGAAGGGGCAAGAAAACATCTGAGATTTCTTTTTGACTAGGGTGAAATTAGGGATAAAATTGCTGTATGCATGGGTTCCATGGTAATATGCAATGTGGACACGGCCAGGAGCCCTGAGGTGGCAGGTAGGAACTGGAGACAGAAGTTGTCTACACCTCCAATGCAGTGTCCATGGAGAAATACCTTCAGTCTTGGTCATGCTAAATGGCTAAAAACCTATGCTTTTAGGGATCCAAAAGCTAGAGATGCCTCTCACCAACAGGACTTAATCTAGAAGGTATTTTCAGAGCACATCTACTGTACTGAATCAGGATGGGCTTTAAGAAAGCAGGGTCTGGAAGGCAGGTGTCCCATTCCCTGGTAGAGTGTCTACCTCCTGCTTTTGCAGAGTCACTGTTTTTGCCCCTTCCTAGAAGTATTTAGGATATGACACAAAGTGGAGTCCTGTCATAGCCCTGCCCTTATTCAAAAATAGGCTGTACAGTTGCATGGTGAAAGCACTCATGCCAGAAAAGTGGATTCCTACTCCTCTCATAGTGGAGGACTAATAAACGCAATATCCTGAGCTACATGACAGCTCAGGATATTGATTTAGGTACCTAGGTAGGAAAAAGCCCTAAGGAGGGATCTTAGTTGACTGGCAGTCAAAGTAAAAGACATCATAAAATCTTATAACTGCTTACAATCTGTATAAATATAAATACTTGAGCATAAACTGCTCGTAAGCCTGTAAAAATTTCGCATTTGCCAAAAACTAAAGAACAACTTTTTCTACAGCAATCTGTCAGCAGCTATCCTGAAAAAAACCTTCTAGTCTCACAATAAGCATCATCATCACATTTTTGCTTCCGCAGCCTCTTCTGACTTTCCATTATCTGCTTCTTTTTAATGCCTGTAGCTATATCTGCTAATAATGGGATGGAACAGGGATTAGCTTGTTTATGTGCTCCCATTGGTGGCTTTTCATAGGGGAGGTGGAGCAAAATGATTATATCCTCTCTGGGGTTCCTTTGCCCTGGGTTCTGCAGGAGAGCTGGGCTCCTGCCCTGGTGATGTTGTGAGCTGGTTCAAAGTGTCAGTAATGGCAATGCTTCCGCTGACAGTCTCAGCAAAAAAACTAAAAGTAATCAGATAGGTGGCAATGCAGAGGCAACAGGAAAATGAGCAGGTGAAAGGACATGTGGGTATTTGTAGGTGCTTGGAGTTACGGGACAGCGTTAAAAGCTTGGCTGAGCCCAGGCATGTGTCTTTTACCAGCCTCAACATTTCAGCTTGAGTAGGAGCATTTCAGAATATAAGATGGTCTTGACTTGATCCTGAGTTAAGCATGGGTTAAACACACAAGGAAATGATTTGTATAGACCAAGTGGCAGGGAGTTTTTGAGTAACCTGCTAGCTGCCTTCGCTGCAGACGCTCCTTAAATGGGATTGTTTCGAGAGTAGGCGGCTGGGTGGATGGGGGGATTGGTGTCTGCTGATGGTGGCTGAGGAGCAGATGGTGAACACAAAGAAGGATCCTCTTCCTACATCAGAGCTGCAGCTTCTGCTGCATAGGCTTTCCTGCAGCTCAGGCCAGCCAGGCACTAGCTTTCAACTATGTGGTGGTCAGGGTCTTGTCTGCAGCATGGTTGAGCCTTAAACATTATGCCCTGCTTAGACTTAGGCAGTGCTGCTTCTTTTTTTTTTTTTTTTTTTCCCCTTGTGTTTTCTTTTTAGTTTTTTAAATATTAATTAAATGAACAGTTCTGGCAGAACTTCAAGGTTTGAATGTCAGCCTGGACATACAAAATCCCAGATGCG
>NW_008597136.1:73765-84478 GCF_000691845.1 Merops nubicus | reverse complement strand
TCTTTCTCAACCAGTATTGCCAAGGAAGGAAGTGAGATTTTTGAACAAGCTGTCAAAACCTCGGGCTCCTAGACTTCAGACTGAGCTTGCCAGATGTTTTGTGCTGTCAGAAATCACAGTCCTGCTGTACTGAATGATGGCAGAGAAAGTTAAAGATATTATGATACTTTTGTACTTAACTCTTGGATTTCTGCTGATCTTCCATAAGCAAGAATATGGAAACTGTTTTCCCCATGCATTGTCTGTTTCTTTACAGCATTGCTTACGTGGTGCCTGTGTAGGCAGCCTGGCTATCTGCTTTCCCAAATACAAGACATTCTGATATTTATATGCTATCATTCATACTGCCACAAACAATACGCAGAATCTTGTCAATAGACAAAGAAAAAAAGAACAAACAAGACAAAAGCAGGTATTTAGAATTTATTGGCACTTCCAAATAGCTTGTGAAGAGGCAAAAGCATGCTTATAAATATTTATTAAGTTGTGTTAGGGGAAAAAAATGTCTCCTGGTTTAGTTCTGTAATAAGATACTATGAATTTTGTCCTTTTTTCTACAGCATCCTTCAAAGGTCTCTTGTTATAGTATCTGCTGCTTTTTCTGCAAAGACCTGTGTCAGTAGTGTGAGTTCTAAAGCATTTTTAGCTTGGACAGGCACATTGCTTCCCCCTCCCCCCCTTATTTTATAACTTGACTGATCTCTTTTATTAATTTATTAATTAAATAAAAATATAATAATGTTTATTTAAATGGATTTTTCCTCATCTTGTTTGTTTTTTTATTTTGGGGAGGTGGTGGTGTGTGTCTTGATTTGTCTTTGTTTTTTACTTTCTTTTTTTATTGACTAGAAGCTATGGCTTTTGACAGTCTTTTGTAGAGGGGCTTTTAAAACTGTAATAACAGAAAAAGAGTAAATTTTTTCATGAGTCTTCTTATAGTAGATCGGCAAAGGCACAAAGACGTGTCAGTTATACCTGCTTAACTTCTCTCAATATGAACTGAATCGGCAACTAAACCCAAGGATTTCATTCAGTACTACACTGCCAGCAGCCAGGGAACAGACATGAGCATCAGCAACATGTCACTTGTGGCCACCTGGCCTATGCTGACACTGAGAAGTATCCATGGTTGGGAATGGGACCAGTTTCTTTCGTGTTCTAATATACCTATTGGCTAACTTAAAGGCTCTTCCAAGATCATAGAAACTATGGCTTCTTCAGATGTTCTCAGAAAAAAAACAAACCAAAACAAAGAACTGGAGGCCTAAAATCAACTGGAAAATGTTGCATCAAGGAGAACCATAAAATTATAGAATCACTATGATTAGAGAGGACCTCTAGGATCATCAAGTTCAACCACCACCCCAACATTTCCCTAGCCACTAGACCATGGCCTCAAGTGCTGCATCTACTTGTTTTCTGAATGCCACCAGGGATGATGACTCCACCACCTCCCTGGGCAGCCTGTTCCAGTGTCTAACAACTCTCCCAATGAAGAAATTCTTCCTAATATCCAATCGAAACCTCCCCTGGTGCAACTTGAGGTCATTTCCTCTCATCCTCTCATCAGTACTTTGGGAGAAGAGACCAACACCAGCCTCACTACAACCTCCTTTTAGTTAGTTGTAGAGAGCAATAAGGTCAGCTCCCATTCGCCTCTTCTCCAGACTAAACAACCTCAGCCAGTTTTCATAAGGCATGTTTTCCAGCCCTCTCACCAGCCTTGTTGCCTTTCTCTGGACCTGATCCAGCACTTCCATGTCCTTTTTATCCTGTGGTGCCCAAAACTGGACGCAGTACTCAAAGCTGCGGTCTCACAAGTGCTGAGTCCATGTTCAGTCACTATCCACTAGCCACCCCAGATCCTTTTTGCCAGGCAGCTTTCCAGCCACTCTTCCCCAAGCCTGTAGCATTGCATGGGGTTGTTGTGACCAAAGTGCACAAAAGAATTTAGTTTGGGTCTGGAGCAAGCTGATGGGGAAAAAGTACAAACAGGATTGTCTGAAGATCTCTGCTTCCGAAGCGGAGGCAGCAGCGGGAAATGCCCTAAGCAAACACAATGCCACAACAATAGTCAATCTGCATGACCTTCTGCTTGCTCCAGCTGATGTATCTGAAAATCAAATTAACCTTTGACTTCTGTGGGTCATGTTCTTTCAACTATTGTGTATAACAAGCTAAGAAACCGAATAGAAAAGATGCTTTTAAACAGATTTAAAGCAATAAAGCAAATTTCATAGTCTTCTACCATATAGCTGGCATATGATAAACACACTGACCTTCTGGAAATATAATTATTTGTGACTGAGCATCTTTTTGTATATGAAGTGTATTTAAAAAAAAATAATAATAATTCAGTGATTTCTACGGAGCTGTAGCCCCTTTTGAGAGGGATACATGTACCTCAAGTATATTTCAAGTAATGAGAGTAAATAATTAACATGCCATAACCTAATTCTGGTTATTGCAAATCATTTGGCATCTTAGCCACTGAAAATAATTCCCACTGTGTTGCAGGGAATTTCCCTTCACCCTGTGTTTTCAGACACCTTTTTCCTCCACTTGCTGAGCCCAGTCTTGGTGCCTCCAACCCTCAGACAACCATTCACTTGTGCTGAAAAACAGTAACCGTAGTCACAGCTGCACCCGCTTGTCCTTTGTGCCTACAGCTTGCAATCCCAAACCAAAAAGTGGTTCCCTCTGTGGATTTCAGTATATCAAAGACTGAGGTATCTCTGCTTGCACCTTTATAACAGGCCTTGCTGAGCTACAGTCCCATTAAAAGACTCATGGGTAATAAAAATTTGGAAATGCATAATCTATATTTATGCATTATTAAATAATAAAGGATTTAGGTGGGTGAGGAGTGCTGTAAGACTTTCCCCTTGACAGTTTGCTGGAAGCAACCCCACTCTGGGCAGACCCCAATTTCAGCAGCAATTAGTGAGAGATGCGGGCCTGGGAGACGGGGTCAAAAAATTTCCTGGCACAACAGCAGGGAGAGAGTCTGCAGCTCAAGAGGAGACCTAAGGAAAGTGTTGACACCACAAAGACAGCTACCGTGCTCCATTCAATCTGATGAAGCCTGAAATTCAAAGCTGGTAGGAAAGGCTTGTATAAAATGCATAGGAAGCATTTAAAAATGCTGATAAGCAGGTATCCCTCTGACCCTGTTGGCAACTACATTGATGTAGTGGGTTTTCAAGGATGAAGTTCTTTGAGAGAAGTTTCTCTGGAAGGTTTGATCTGACAGTGTTTTTAGTCAAAACCAGCCACTCCTTGAAGTTTAAGCAAACATGGTAAAGGAAAACAGTGCAAGCTCTGTGCTGCTTTGCTCCCCAGGTTGTTTTCATGTGCTCCTCACAGGGGATTTTGTGACATGGGATTATAGCTCACACATACAATTATGACTTTATTCTAGATGACCTAAGGTCCTTCGATGTGAGTCTGCCTCCATTTTTTTTTTTTTAACAAGGGACTGAAGCTGGTCTTTGGTACTGCAGTATGCCAGATCTGCTGCCCCTCTCTGGGAGTATGTATGGGGCTCACCCGAGTGTGGCAGTAACCAAGCCCCAGGATTCTCATGTGGTGCCTCTACCTGGAGGGGTTTGCCCCACAGCGAGGGGGCTCTTCCCTGAGGACAAACTTTCAAATGACCAGAAATCCTCCTACAGATGGAAACAAGGAACAGTGGCCCTCTGGAGTCACAAGTCCCTACCCATGAGATGCTGGTGAGAAGTGGTTTGCGGGTGGTACCAGCTATCCCATAGAGAAAAATGATGGAGATTTTAAGGTGGGGTAGTGCAGGGTTGAAGCAAGGCAGGACCAAAAGAAGTGTCTGGGTGAGGTGGAAAAAAGCATCCAAGAATCATAAAGATATTAAGTAATTCAGATTATAAGGGGTTTTATTATCATAATAATGCCATTATTAGTTCTATAATAATGTTACAACAAAGACTCCAGTCCTCAGTGAAAATGAAGTTTGGAAACTATTGATATAATGAATATAGAGCAATTTGGCAGGTCACAGTAAATGCTGTTGAAGTAAACAACATTTACTGTAATTTTATAGCTGTATATTAAACATTGTTATGGAGACACCTTGATGCTATTACTCTGCATAACACAGCCCTGAGACCTTCATGAAACCGTGGGGTTAGAACTCATTTCCAGTGGTTCCTGAAGCTGCCAAGGAAAGCGAACCTGATTTTTAGAAAGTTCTCCCAGTTGGATTCTGTTGCAGTCACCTTTTAGCTTCAGCAAAATTTGTGTGTGCTTAGCAGTTCTGAGAAACCATCCATTGCCATCAGGTACCCACAGCTGTAATTAGGACCTGGCCTTAAGCACTTGGCTTCGATCTTCTGGCTAAATAGTAATTTTTATTAAAAGTCCTGGTGATTGTAATTTATCAAAAACAGGGGCTTGTATTGCTGCCTTCAACACTCATCTTTTTTTGTTGTTTCCTCATGCACACATCATCAATTTTATCTCAATTTGGAAAAAGAAACTTACTCTATCACAATAGTCATACTGCCAGAACGCATAAATCCAACTAAGGTTTTATGTGACAGTTTGCCAGAGCTGTTCACCCATGTAAAATGAGTGATGTGCCAGCCTTGGCAGGATTAAGACATAATCCTATTTTCTGGGTGGTTTTTTGTGATGAACTTTACACCAAAGAGAGCAGTGAAGGGGTGCCGCAGAGCACATAGTTTTAGTTTGACAGCTGGGGTAACAGCAATGGTCACAGAGAAATAAAATAATGCAGGTGTCAGCATGACAGAGGTGCCAGAGGAAATATCCAGCATTCTTCTTGATAGTCTCCCCACAACGTGTGCTGAGCCCAGGCTGTTCCTTCTCTCCAATCAAACTGAAGTGTTCTCAGCAAGGGCTACCCTGGTAAAATCATACCACTCAGATGCAGAGCCAGCATAGGCTCTTTGTGACAGAGAACATGAGATCCTAGCAGCTTGTGCTCCTCAGGCTTGTAGACAGTTACCTTTTGTAGAAATACAATGCTCAATGCATTTTTGTATGAGTCATATGCGTTCTTCCTCTTCAGTCTCTTCTGAATAAGTACTCAGTGTCTCTGCATATCAATTCTAGCTGACCATGAGCACAGTAATTGCCTATATTTTATAATGAAAAGTGCCTATGAGTTCAGAATGCTCTTAATAAAATAGAGATTAATTCCATAACAACAACAAAATCTGTGCAGAAAACTGCTGCCTTTAAAATAGGGAGAAACTGTCTGTGAGAATCTCCTTTAGGTTGGTGAATCTTTTAATTTATTTATTTTATTTTTTTTTTTAGTTAAAACTCTTCAGATTGTTTTTTTTCTTTTCCTTTCACAGAGATAAAACAAAAATTTAAAAATATCCAGAAGGCAAAATTTTACTACATTTTAAATCTGAGCAAGTTCTTCTGGTTTCTTTCATAAATACCATTAATGTCAAAAGGGAATTCTACACTTACATTCTGAAGCATCAATGTGATCATATGATTCACACTAAAACTCAATCTGAATAGCGAAGTTGTAGTGTGATATAAGCAAAAAAAAAGCTTCCCCAAGGCTGGAAGCTCCTTCTTTTTTTCAGTATAGGTAAAGAATTATCTCTGTAGGAAAGTTAAAATACTTGTATTATGCATAGTTTGTATTTCATAGAATAGAAAAAAATATCATTTCACAGAATCGCTATGGTTAGAAAGGACCTGTAGGATCATCAAGTTCAACCACCACCCCAACATTTCCCTAGCCACTAGACCATGGCCTAAAGTGCTACATCTCATTGTTTTCTGAATGCCAACAGGGATGATGACTCCACCACCTCCCTGGGCAGCCTGTTCCAGTGTCTAAACACTCCCTCAATGAAGAAATTCTTCCTAATATCCAATTGAAACCTCCCCTGGTGCAACTTGAGGCCATTTCCTCTCATCCTCTCATCAGTACTTTGGGAGAAGAGACCAACACCAGCCTCACTACAATCTCCTTTTAGGTAGCTGTAGAGAGCAGTAAGGTCTCCTCTCAGTCTCCTCTTCTCCAGACTAAACAACCCCAATTCCCTGAGCTGGTCCTCAAAAAGCATGTTTTCCAGCCCTCTCCCCAGCCTTGTTGCCCTTCTCTGGACCCGCTCCAGCACCTCCATGTACTTCTTATCCTGTGGTGCCCAGAACTGGACACATGACTCAAGGTGCAGTTCACAAGTGCTGAGTCCAGGGGCATGATCACCTCCCTACTCCTGCTGGTCACACTGTTTCTGATCCAGGCCAGGATGCCATTGGCCTTCTTGGCCACCTGTGCACACTGCTGGCTCATGTTCAGCTTCTATCCACCAACACCCCAGGTCCTTTTCCACCAGGCAGCTTTCCAGCCACTCCTCCCCAAGCCTGGAGCGTTGCCTGGGGTTTCTGTGACCCAAGTGCAGGACCTGGCACTGGGCCTTGTTAAACCTCAGTTCACCTCAGCCCATAGGTATGAAATACCTGAAGCTTTTGTGGATCGTATATAAGCCTATAAGATGCCCATATTTAAGTGGAAGAGGAAGGTTTCCTGGTGTGAAAAGTGACCCCTGGGTGCACACCTCCTGCCCCTGTGCTGGCACGGCTGCCTTCTGGGCTGCCCGTGGCCCCTTACTGCTGTGCACAGAGGGTCAGGGCTGCACCCTGGCTTTGCCCTTGCCGGATGGCTCAGAGGTGCCCATTTGGTGTGTACGTAACTGGACCAGTCCAGGCACTGATCTGATGTACACATTGTCTAGCAGAGAGCTTGCTCTTGAAAAAATGGCCCAATTTTCCTGCCCACTTGGGCATGTTTTACATCCAGCAGTGCAACTGGACTGGTGCACAAGTATACTGCAGGTCAGAATCAGGCACAGTTTTTTGATTTCTTCTGGTGTGGCTGCCAGCAAAGCAGTATGAGTTGCAGGGGAGGTTACCACAAGTGTGGGCTGTCAAGAAAATTGCAGCTGTTGCACTGTGGAAAAGGTTGGGCCCACTCACAGCTCCTTGTAGCCCCTATCCATCTTCTTCCTTTGCAATTCAAAGTTACAGGTACAATAGCATCCCCCAGAGTGGAAAGGAGATGGCTCAGCCATAATTACAGAGGAGACTTTTGAGATCAAACAGTGGCAACAGTTTCTTGTCACTGTGCTTAGCCCTCGAATCCCCCAGCCAATTGATTGCCAACCATGCCCTTCTGGGATGCAAATAATTTGAAAATTGAAGAGTGGAGTGCTGCCTCCTGGAGTGCTGGCCAAGAATTTGGTGTACAGAGTGAGCCGTATCATCTCATGATGTTGGACAAGGCTCAGCTCAACCATTGCTCACACAGATTGCCACACCCAGGAGCAGCCATCACTCCAGCCTCAAGAACAAACACCGATGCCCACACAGAAGGCAGGACCCCTGGCAGAGACAGGGCAAAGAAGCTTCTGTTTCCCACCTCACAAACCTGAATGGCTCCCTCACTGAAGGTGCTCCCAGGACAGCCTTGACTTCACGAGATGCTCACACTGATAAGCACGCCCAGGTTTAACTATTTAAAAAATGTGCATCTCAGCCCTTTGCTGAGGTTTTAAAGAACATTGTTAACTCCATGTGTGTCTTTTGGCTTCCTGCTTTTTATTGCTGTATTTTATCTGCTGGCATCCTTAGAGTGTTAAAAGTTGCATTTAACCTTGTCAAAGGAGGACTGTTTCTATTTTAAATTGAAGTATTTTGTGCACAAATCATATCTGGCTTGCAACAGTTCCTTATGGGTAAATATTTGTGTTGGAATTCCTAAATGATATTACAAAAACAGTTGAATGAGCTGAGGAAGAGTTCTGGAAGGGAGTTTAATGATATCCTTGATATCTTGTAATTGAAACTACTTTATATCCAAGGCAATAGAAGGAATAGCAGCAATATATATCTTGTGACAGGTTGAGTCTTTCTTTTTTTCACAAAATTTTTATAAGCATATCATGATTTCTACAGATTCTTGTGGTAAAATCTCTTGGGTTGTTTTATTTTGCAAACTGCCTTATCTCATAGAATGCATGAAAAGTTCTCAGGCTGAAACATCAGCTTCTCACACACTGCTGAGCAGCTGACCTTGAGAGTCACCGTTACTATTCATTGCCTTGGTTAGCGTGTGCTTAACCTGCTTGGGTTTATTTAAAAATTAATTTTCCTTAAATATGTCAGTGTGCAGCTCTAAGATCCACTTTCTTCTGGACCTGACAAGGGATTTTCCTAGAAAAACAAGATTTTAACCATTAATAAAGTATTGAAAAATGGAAAATTTTCATGAGAAAATATTAAATTTACAAACTTGTTGGACTGAGAAAACAGAAATAAAATAGAGTGGTTTGTGTTTCCTTAATCTGAACTACAACCTCAGTGCTTCACGTCCTTAGAATAAATTTCCTTGTTATGACGTGCACCAGGACATCCCTTCTGCAGACTCCCATAACAAATCCTGGCTGGCAAATTGCTGCACACCCAACGAAGTTCTTCAGAAAAATTGGTTCCAATCTGATTTAGTACAAATGGAAAATATCTGAATCACCCCAGAATGGAAATACTGTTTGCTCAGCTCTTCCTCCCGCAAGTATCTGTACAACGAAACTGTAAATAAAATTAGTGGAAAGAGAAATAGCAGCAGGACAAGCATGACTTAGCAGATTGAAGAGAACATCAGTGTCTATTTACAATGTTTTTTAACACTTTCCCTAATTCAGTTCTGATTTCTGTTGGGAACTGCTATCTTATACAAAAGGACTATAAAAGTGGCATGACGTGATCTTTGCCCTACAGACTGGACCTTGAACTGAATGCAGCCTGGTAAAATCTGACCATCACCTTTCAGTGTTTATTAGGAAATAAAATGCATTTTCTTGTAGTGCTTCACATATATTCTTTTTTGACCATCAAGGTATTTTAGTAAATGCTACTGTCAAATTAACATTTCTAATCAAAATAAGCTTTTGCAATGTTAACTGTGCTAACTACTAGAAGCTTTTATCTCTGCCTAAATAGAGTGGTAACAATGGAAACTAGAAATATCTTTGATGCAAATGCATCTGCATCCCTTTGAAATAAACAACTATTTCATGGGATAGCTGCTTTTTTCATGTGTCTCCCTTTTGAACAGAGATTGGGAATGCATCCCCATTATCTCTTCTTTCAATACTTATTCTGAGAGGGAAAGTACGTGACAGGTGGGTATAATACATGAGAGACAGATATTATTGCATAGTTGTAATCCAGTACACCAAGGTCCTTATTTCAGCTAGGACTTGACTTGATGGTGGAGATACAATGACTGATAATGACAAGAGCAATCCTTTTTCTTGAATATCTCTGTGAAAAATATACTGTATATTGCCACAGAGATATATTGCAATATAGCGGCATTATTTATTCTGCAGGAAAACTCTGGGTAAACAGAAGCCATTAATAAAGCAAACCACTTTCTCCTACACTGAAAAAGATATTATGAGGCCAAGATTGTTCAACTGATGAACCTGATTCTGTAATCGGTTTTCGGATAATAACGTTATAACAGTACTGAGTGTACGCCTATATGAACAATATTAATGATTTCTTCTGAAGCAAAATATGAAGTAAAAGAACATCTGTCTGGAAAGAGTCTAATTGATCCTGTGTTTCACAGGAACGAAAGGCAGTGGTGGGGGTGTTAAAAACCTTTTGTTATATTATAATCAAAACTGATCATTATGGTATGAGTGAGACTGAATTTTTTACTTTTTTAACATCATGCATTTATTGGTTTATTTAAACGCAGATGCCTTTATTAGGACTGTCTAAGCCTTTTATATTACCTCCTTTTTCAATTAAGAACCTCCTTTTTCTTTGAGAAGGAAAATCAGTCGTACTTGCTGCCTGATCTCTACCTCACACTGGATTTTAATGTCAAATGTGATTTTAAAAAGCTCAGATGTAACTGAAAGGAATAGGAGGCAGATTTCTCAATACCTAATATCTTTACACTATAAGGTACTTGTGCCAACCCTCCAGTTCAGTGGAGGAATGTGAGATTTGGCAAGGGACTTGGTCCTAGATTCACTATTTCTTCTGGGAAAACCTACCCGATTTAGAAACCCCAGAAAATCCCAAGCTCTGCAGATTTTCCTGCACATTTTCCATGAAGATGAAAATTAGAGCAGCCTTAAGGTTATTTTGCGTTTACGCCAGGAGACTGGATCTGCTTGCAGACCTCCAGCAGGCTAGCAAGCCCAAGGCTGAGCACAGCTGCTTCACACACAAACGACTCCGTGTGGCATCCCCAGCGCTCCCTGTTCCACAGCGGGCATTTAGGTATCGACTTTGTAGCCATAGAATGTGTTGTTCTGTCACCGTCCTACAGAAGGGCTGCAAGCCAAAGTGGCTGTTTGGCTGTCACAGTGATGGAGCTCATCCACATGCTTTTATATTAGAAGACAGTGATAAATTTGTCACTCTGTATGGAAGTAAACTACACTTGCTGCCGTGATAACAAGAGCACATTAAAGAAACAACTTGATAAGCATATTGATTAATGAACACTTGGAATAGTGCAATTAAATTTGTTATAATTCTGATTACTATGCAGTATGTATATGCTATCATAATCCATGACTGCAGAATGGATTAGAAACACTGAGAATTAACACAGTCAAGCAGCAAATAGGTGTCTGGATCACACTGACAGCACATCGTGCCATAGTC
>NW_008597136.1:48864-73734 GCF_000691845.1 Merops nubicus | reverse complement strand
TTTCCCTAGTAACACTAAAATGATTATAATTGTAGGATCAAATGAGTCAAAAGTTTGTGATTGGACCTTCCAAAAAATCTTGAATCTAAGGTTCAAGGCTTAAAGGTAAGGTGTATGAGAGTACGAGACAAAGTAAAATTAAGATCAGAATGCAAAAACAGATTGAAAAAAAAAAAAACCAAAAACTTGTACCACATTTTTAAAAGTAGAAGCACTGAAGAAATATACTCCACTTCCCTAAGTGACCTAGCTGAGCTTAAAATGCAGGACTAGGGAGGGGAACAAGCACTTGATCTTCCATCTCTTCATCTTCAAGAGAGGCTCTGAAGCCTTTCATCCTGCAGATGCCTCACATCTGCAGTCAGGATGTGCTGCTGAAAAGCCCATGAGGGCTAGAAGGCTTCTTGGGCCAACCAGTGGGCATGGGGAGGTGTGAGCTTGACCTCAGAAAGGCAACAGTACAGAACAGAACTGACAAAGATGTGAATTCTTGTCTCACTTCGTGAGAACAGACCTTTCTCTGCTACTTCCGTTACCATTTTTTCTCAGTTGTGTCCCCAAACAGTGTCTCAGCCAGAAATTCAGATGCCAAAGATGCCTATTTAGGATGGCTGAAGAGTATCCTGGCATCTGGATCGAGCCCTGCTCTCAGAGCCTGAGTGTTGGCAACTCCAGTGAGAAGTGAGCTGCAGGTTACACAGCCCTGCTGCTGCATCAGCCACGTGTCAGGATGAGTCCTCTTTGGAAGACTGACTACCAGCTGTGGAAGTGATCCCACCAGCTGCTCACGGGCAGCAATCTGCTGAACTCAGCACATGGGTCAAAGCTGGCAAGCTTCTCCACATCATTCTGTTAAGTCCCATGAGAGCTGCAAAGCTTCACGGAACATCTTGTTATGTTTTCACAGTGGTCATCTGTTATGAACACCTAAGATTGCTTGTGCTGGTGACCAGCAGGTCAGCTGTGAAGTGGGATTGCCACTCAGACTGCCCCTTCAAGAGGTGGGAGTTAGCACAGAGTTAACACTGCACAGAGTTAAGCAACAGAGGTTCCTCTCAGATCACATCCAGATGTTCATTGCAGGCAAGGAAATACAGACCACGTGCTGGTGGCTCTTCCAACTATCACACTTGACCAGACCTTGCTCAAGTGTTGTATGAGATGTTTGAATAGGAAGCAGCAGCCACAACCTCTCCAAGCTTGCTAGGGGGGTTCTTTCCAGAAGATGTGACACAGGCACCTCCATTCTCTGGCAGAAGGGTGCAGCCAGAGCTCTAACCTGCCATTGTAGCTGCTGTTGCCTCATACATACATAGCCTTGAAGTCTGTATTTGTGATTCTGATTCAGGATGTTTGTTAGACATGGGCCAGCTCAGGACAAGGAGGGAAGGATGGCCTGAGGACTTGCAGTTTGCCTTGGGTGGATGAGAAGAGGCAGGGTCCTGGCTGGTAGAAACACAGGTCAAGATGGAAAAATGAAAGAATGCAGAGTTCAGGTGTGGGCACTCAGGTGCAAGAAATGGGGAAGAGTCTCTGAAGTGGATAGAGATGTGGGGGTGTGTCCTGATGAGACAAAACAGACTGCCATGTAATTAGTCAGGGAAGCTGACACTGACAAATCTAGTTCGGCAAGCTTTTGTAAGCACTTGCAACAGACGCACACCTTGCAGAGTAATGAGTGTACTTGGAAGATACGTTGCAGAAAATTCAGGTTACCTAACTGTCCTGTCAATGATCTACCTAAACAAAAATTCATGCACATGGAAACATAAGGTAGGTTGGAAGCCTTGTACATCCCTTTTAAATCAGGTGATAACCAGAGGTCAGGTTTCTCTGCCAATAGAAAGGTTGTCGTGAGCAGAGAAATTGCTGCTAAAAGAGTTCCCATAAAGAATGCAGAACCAGGAGAAAGGGAAAGATCCAGTCTCTATATCCATGGAAAGGTTTTGCCAGTGTGAAATGACTATTTCTAAGGCTCTGAAGATCTGCCACATTTGGAATAAACCAGAGAATTATTGCACCTCAATTCTTTCTATGCCTTAAGGCCACAGAGGTGCTGGAGACAAGTGCCTTGCCAGGAGCATGTACATACTGGGGAGCCATGGAAGGAGACGGGGATCCCATCAGCATTGTGGGGAAAAGCACATGTGCCTCAGCTTGTCAGGGACATCTGTTGGACAACTCTATTGGATTGGTTCCCAGCATTAATTTGCAATAATCACAATAATTTACATTCAAGCCTTAATTAATGAAGATCTGGATATTTATGGGTTAGGAGATCTTGAGAGGATAGGGTGTACTTTCTGGTCTATTGCTGCCCCTTTTCATTCCAGTGACACTTTATACATGACTCACTGTTCATTACCATCCCCTGGCAATATATGAAAAGAGAGATGTATAGCAGAACAAAATGTTTCTTAACTTGACAATTTGCTTCTTTTCAACAGCTCAATACCTCCTTTACCACAGCCTGGTAGATGGCTTCCTCGTCATTTAAAATCCTCAAAAATGTTTATGTGAGGAAAGATTTATGTAATGTATCTACCTCAAGGTTATTTGTATATCACTTTATCATCTCGGTGCTAAATGGTTGGGTCAGGGGAGGAGAATGGAAAATCCCTTTCTGTGAGATGTGCAAACAGGAATGGTTTAGTTTTGGAGCCTCCAGCCACAACACCGGAATGTCTCTGGGCCGTGGAGGCACCTACTACCTGATGGTGACAGGTGCTGAGGAAGTTGCTAACATAAAGAATACTATAAGACAAAGAGGTTTCCTTTATATATATATATAGTAAGGTAATGAACTTACTAACCAATACCCTCATTAAAGCATTACCGGATTTGTGGCATGTTCAGGTTCTGTCTGCTCCTCCTCGCTGCCCCCCCTGGCTGCTGGAGCTCTTTGAAATCTCCAATTTGGTAACTTCTGAAGTGTACCTTTATCTCTACACAATATTTTGTATGGCTGCTTCCAAGTGCAGGACAGATACACTGGTTGCATCCCTTCTGCCACGTGGAGCGGTCCTCAGTGAGGTGTTGAGGTGCATGTAAGGACAACATCTGACCTGTATGGTGGCATTCTGTCTTGGTGTGCATCATCACCTCTCTCCCCAGTGGTTGTTTCTGGAAAGAAATCTGGTTACTCCAGCAAGAAGGGAGCCATGATGGATGACAATCCTCTGGTCCACACAGTACAGACATAATTATTTGGAATGAAGATCACTGAGTTCTAAGTTCAGTTTCTCTTCACTCAGAAGCCTATCTCAGAGATTTCTCTTCCTTTGGAAGAATCAACCACTTGTCTTATATCCATGCAAAATGTCATAGAAGGATTTACTACTGATATTTGAAGCCAGAGATCTTTCTTTCTTGATTTTAATGCATTTGTTGCCGTTCTGGAGAAATTAATTCTGGTGAAATCTTATTAGTCAGGGATAAAGTCCACTGCAAAAATGATGTCTTTTGCTTTGGGAATGAAAAGTAGTTGTTAACATTCTTTTTTTTTTTTTTTTTTTCCCCACGGATTTGGAAGCAGAAGAGGAGTCCTAAGGAGACCTTCCAGCTCTGTTTTGTAATCCAGCACAGTCAAACAGCACAGAGCACTGAAGGCTTCTCAGCAGCACAAACCCAACAGAGGAGTGGTGATCTGAGCACGGGCCAGGACATTTCCCAGGGGAGAAGAATGGACAAGCCTATGGGCAAACATCAAATGGAAGGTGAACAGGGTTAGAGAGATGCCTTGCTGCTACTGAAGAGGTGGAAGGAGTGGGGCAGCAGCTACACCAACACCTCTCCATCCCACCTACTTCTCTCTGTAGTAGAATCTAGATGAGCTTTCCAGAGCTGTAGCCAGGCAGTGAAGAGAGGACAAGGCTTTTGGCCGCCCCTAACACATTAATCCCCTCTGCAAATGCCTACTTCTCTGATGCATAAAGCCAGTGCGGGGAGGATAGCTGGGTATGTCTGGAATCTGGTCTGAATAATAGAAACACACTGAAATTATCCCAGGGAAGAAGTGTCTTGAGTTACCCATTTACGGCCTGCACCCATTTCATATCTGACAGTAGGACAAAGCACTGTAAAAATACCCATAAGAATGTGAATCTCTGCTCTGATTTGCACTTAAAAGACAACATCTGATTAGTGTCTGTGTTTTATTAACAGAAGACTGGGAGGATGAAAGCTTCTCAGATATTACCTTTATTGTACCAGATATTTTTGATAGTATATTGCGGAAGAAAATGCCACATTTCATTAAGGTCTATCATTCAGATACCACAAAGAATTTGGCAGTGCTTTAGAAACCTGGCGGTAATTTTCAATGTTGCCCATGTTTCAGTCTTTGAAGATTCTTCTAAAAAATGTTTCTGATGACCTCTGAATCAACTGGTGTTCACTGGTCTGTGTGGGGATGTGTGCTGTTGCACACCAGCTGTGGGGCTGCCTTTTGTATAAGCCGCTCAATTGCTGAGTCAGCAGTTATCATATTGTTTAATTTTAATGGACTTGGTTACACAACACAGTCTCAGACCTTCCAGCTGTGCCTGATGAAAATTCATATTGACACTCATTCTGGTCTCAGCAGCCCCTTTGCTCTGGTGTCACCATATTATTTTTTTATTACTCTACTTGGAAGGAATCTCAGCGCTCCCAATATGTGAAATGTCATATAGGTGGAGGATAATCTCCCGTTACTGCAAGGTTTCTCCTTGGTTACTTCTCTCTGTGCGCTTCATTTCACCTGTTTGCCACCCATTAGAAGGGGCAGTGAAACATTTGATTCTTGAAGGGCTGAATGCTTCATTTTACGTGATGCAACTGCATCAGCAGAGCAATAATTTACAATGAATAACTTGTTTGGCAGTCTTAGGCTTTTTGCATGAATTGTCTTTGAACAGATTGTAATTTTCTTGAGTTTATTAATTATTCAAAATGTTAATGACTTTGGGGGACTGATTATGAGCAATTTTATGTATTTGGTATGCAGCACTCCACTTCTAGAGCCATTACTTTGTTGTGTAGGTACATAAAGGCACATCATGTTTTCTTTACTTTGTTGACTGAGGATGCTGAAAAATGTCATGACAATTTTGCTGAGAGGATGAGAGTTTAGGAAGAGGGACAAAAAGATCAGAACATTTTCCCCTAAAATCTCAGCTAGATAAAAGAGTTTTTCTAAGAATAATTGCTGAGATAAAGAAGAGTATAGTCAGATTTCTTTTATTTACTTATCAAATTTTAATTTCTTACAATAACTTGCACACAAGGTAATTTGGTGTGTGCTTGTAGTCCCTTTGGGGGTGTCCTGCAGCTTAGGTCACAATTGCATTGGTCTTTGATGAAAAGTATGTTTCTCCACACAAAATATTCTGAAACTTACAGTTGTCATCAGCTTGCAAGTTTCTTTCAAGGCTGTTGTTAAGGTGAAGGTGATTGTAGGCAGTTTCCAGTCCTGAAGAGTGCTGTCAGATGCTTGTAAGGTTTGCTGGTCTCCTAACACTTGCTTTCTATTTCCATTGAAGCATGAAAGGTTTAAATTCACATTTAATGAGCATTCTGTGGAATAAACCCTTGAGATCTTGAACAGCAAGTGGCTTAAAATAGGTGTTATTCAAATTAACTTTTAAAGACATTTGAGCACTTGATTAGGAAATATTTTGTAGTGCTTCCTTTCATCTGCTCTTGGCTACTTTTGCTTTAAGAGGGAGAGAAGAGAAGAAAGGCAGTTGCTGTGAGATAGAGGTACATATTGCTCGTGTCACTTATTTAACTATAGATCTGGAAGATGAGTATGACAAAAATGAAAATTCACATTTTAATTCCAATATTCTTACAATTTTGGCAAATCTGAGAAATGGTTGTGTGATCGGCTGCTGCTGGCTGAAGCTTTCCCTCGCATACCTGGTTTGAATCTCTGTAGGCCCCATATCTCCACAGTGTTCCTTTTTCATGGCTTTGATGAGCAGGTCTATTTATGGAGTTCTTTAGAAAGCTGCTACCCAGGCCTTATAGTAATGTGCTGGGTGCTGGGGCCCTCTCTAGCTGTTGAGGTGAACATAGAGCCCTTTCCTCTTATGGGTCTGCACATGGTAAGCCATAAGTAATGGAAGCTGCAGTTACTGCAGAGGACTGTCAGCTCAGCACAGGAGTGGACTGCACTGAGCCCACATGAGCATGTGAAAGCTCCCACCTACAGTTCTTTCCCAGCCACTTTCAGGATCACTTTCCACGAAAGGTGCAGGTATTCCCACAACCTTTCACCACATGGCTTGTATCTAAAAGACTCAGCTTAGTTCAAGGCACTGGATTTCAGCAACGGAGGCTGTAATCAGCTTCCTCTCTCCTGGAACTGGCAGAACATTATGTATCAGCTCTCAGAGAAAGGTAAGGGTTAGCTGTGTATAAAGTGAACAGAGAATCAAAAGCTATGTACCTTAAGGTTCCCACAAGCAATAGAAATTAAGCCATTTTAAACTCCTTACATCATTTAAGCTTCCTGGGGGAGGGATTTGTCTCTAAGTCCCTGTAAAATACCATGTCATATCCATTCTACTCCATAAAATGAGTAAAAACCATTATCCACAAAGCTCAGCAGTCATGTCAGAAATCACCTACATTTTGTTTGCATTGACACTTCAGTAAACTGTATTGAGTCCTGCACAGTAGGCATTGAATTGAAAACTCATCATTAGTTCACAGTGCTCTGGCACTTCCCTGGCTACAATTCAGGAACAGGCTGAGTTTGGTATGTTTTATTGCAATAAAATGTAGAATTCATCTAATTCTCTTCAAACTTACTAACTCCAAATTTAAGCCTCTGCATGCTAATGGCATGATGCAGTTTCTTGACTACACATTTCTAGAGCAACCAGAGCTGCTGATCTGCTGAGGTGTGGTTATCTGAGCCCCCTGCCCACACAGGCTGTGTCACTGTGACCCATGGGAGGGAGCCCCGTGTCTCTCTGGAGCGGGAGGGGGGAACCAGATGGGATAACATGGTGCACCTTCCACGAGTTGCATTTGATGCCTGTGTTTGAGCAACTGAATCAAACAGTAGGTATGTGAGTTCCTGTTGAAGTCAGTGGAACTTTATTCAGTGCAGGGGAAAGAAGGCCTAGTGAGCAATTCAGTCACCCTAAAGTGGACACCTAGGCACTTGGGACATTGTTTTCTCATCTCACCATCAGTTTCTTTAAAAGCTGTCCAGAACCTCTGCTCCAATGTCAAAACTGGGCTGCATCTGGCCAGAGGGTAATGAGCCAGTCCAGGAGGTACGGAGTATACCTCCTAGCTCCCTCAGGTCTGCTGCATTCACCAAGTCTGTTGGCTTACAGCTTCCTGGCTACATGCCACAGAGTGGTTACTAGACCCCAGATTTTACTCTTTCACACATTGCTGTTGCAACACCATTATTATATGTGCCATTCTCCTTCCACACAAAGAAGAGGGTAAGTGAGCAAGAATGTGAAGTGTACGAATTTAAATATGTACATGTGATTATGGCATACAAAGACTGTAAGGAAAACAAGAGTTTCTTTTGTCATTAAAGCTGTCTATTAATTTCCATTTCCTTTTTACAAATGCCTCTGAAGTTTATATGAGCTAAATCTTTGTTTGCTAGTTTTGAAACAGGCTCTCTATTGATTTGACTTCCTGCACTGGAAACCCCATCTTCTTCTGTGCGCATACGTCTGGGACAACTGGACTTCAACAGATATTTCCTAAGAAAGAACTGGATGATCTTTTCTTTTATTGAAACACATAGCAAAGTTCTCTCTCTGAACCTCACAGAAAAGTGCAGTGATGGGAAAGCTACAGGGAAAATAGACCCATAAATTTAAAGATAAAAGTCAGGAATAATCTCCCTCTGTTTCTGGTATGGGAAATACACAACTGGCCAACAGGGTGAGTTTCTGGAATGCACTAATGTATCAGCAGAGGCTCATTCTTTATCGCCCACTTTTAACTTGGCAAGACCCTCAAATGTATTTTTATAGTTTCCTTCCTGGTATGCTCCCAGAGATAAGTACTTTCTTGAAGTAAATGCCAGGCCAGAACTAGCTGGAAAAAAGCTTCTACTTACATTGTGTGAAAGAAGCTATAGAATGTGTACCTGATTCCTTTGTTGAGCCACCACAGCTCATAAAAAAGCAAAACAGCAACACATTTCTAACTGATGGTCTCCTGGTTACCCTGGAAAATTATATGAAGAAATTTAAAAGCTCGTGTACAGAGTAATACTCAGTCATGCACTCGATCACAGACTTCAGTAAAGAGAGGAGGATCATAAACTGTTAAAAAACTCTTCTTTGTTTCACATGGGAAAATATTTTCTGTTTCACTTATTATACTGAGTTTTCCTGCATGAATATTCTTAATACAAGTCTTCTGTGTTCCTGAGTTCTCATTCATATTTATATCACTAAAAATACAGACTTTTTTTCGACCATCTCATTCCTTCTGATAAATTTTTAAAATTATTCTTGCAATAGCAATACTCAGTGGAGCTACTTTTTAATGTAGTTTGCTATTTTTTTTATCTTGGGGAATGGGGAATAATACATAACAAGCAGTGTTTGAGAAATAGCCCAAAATAGTAGATCCTCTAAATACACTATACCTCTACAGCTATATTCAGTTCTCATACATCCTTGGGTCCAATTCTCCCTCTCCTTCCACCACATATACACCACATAGTGTGTGGATGACATCAAATGTCATTAACTGAATCTGTGGCTTTGGTGGGACAAATCTCTGTCTACAAGGTAAGTCCTGCTGGAGTTCGGCACCAATGGCAAGGGGCTACTCCTCTGTCATGAGGGAGACAGACACAAGCAGCCTGGCAGGATGCTGCTTCTGAACTATATGGGCTGTCTAGGTCCTTGACACTGCAATAAGCAAATCATAGAGATGACTTGCTGATACAAACTCATTGATTTCATCAGCTTTTAAGTACTAAATGGCTTGAGTCAGTAGCCAAGCGTGACAAAGACCATTGACATCGCTGGGGAGACTCAGTGACCATAGCAGGCTTTGGATAAGGCTCCAAAAGAAGAGGGATATTGGATCACTGATCATTAAGGGAATGTAAGAGAGAAACTGCTTTAAAGGAAACTTTATAGCTTTGTAGCTCTGCTGAAGACACATAATCAGATGAATGTTAGTACGAAGATTATTTCCTGTAGTCACACAGTAATATTTTCTTAGGAAAGTAAGAGTCGGGCTGGAAGAAATACCCCACCTGGAATTACAGGAAGGTAAATGGAGCAGTCCCTGCAAATGAGAAAGTTTATAACATCCTGGTTACATTGAAAGTGAAAACCAGCCAACATCCCACTTCTCAGGAGAGGCACTACATACACATTTGGAAACATCCATGCAGCACAATCTGCCTCACTAAAAACAACTGAACTGCCCTCATCTTCCTGAATCAATACAGAACTATTTTACCTTTCCTAGTGTCACCTTCAATATCACCTAATACAGCATAATTAAATGCAAATGAAATTTTTGTTAGTGAGAACACCCTGTTGTTTCTGTTAACGATAAATTAGAAGATGTGCTTGTGTAGAGAAGCCAGAAGGTTGTTAATTAAACCTCTGTATGAATGAAATGCACCTTGTATGAGTAAAAGGAGCCCCAAAATCAGAAGATTCCTTCTGTTTGCCTTGCAAAGATAGCAGCTGTGGAATATATAACCAGGGAGAAAATCATCAGAGATCAATTTGCAAAAATACTAACAAGGTATTAAGAACCTTTGGAAATCTGTAGAAGTGCTTTAAAAACAAGGTCTGAAAAACTTTTATGGAAGATGTTTTACTGCTTTGGCACAGGAAGTGAGTATCTTTATGTATAAAGGCACCTAAGTTTTTGAGGTTTAGGAACTGAGAAGAACTCAATTCTATTCTCAGACCTTCTTTGTACTTTGTAATGACTTTATAAAAAAAACATTTAGTAAGTTGTTCCTAAATTAGTCAGTGAAAGTGAAAGTCAAAGGCCAGGCCAGGACTTTGCACATCTGAAGCGCTCCTTAAATGTGATTTAGAAAACATAAACAGTAGATAAACCTTACATTACACCTTTACACAGAATGAGTTTTACCTTGAAGTTAGTGCTACTTTGCTACTACTGGGCAGAAATAATTATAAGAAGGATCATCATGTAATTGTAACTTACTTATGCTTGTTCATCAGCCAGGGGAGCCCATTCTTTGTATGGGTTAGGTTCAAATTTTTACTACCATCTTCTCCTCCAGAAAGGGCCATGAGATAAGTTATTGTGCATGTGGTGTCATGTGGACACTGAAGCATTTGGAAAGGCTCTAGACTGAGGGAGATTCTACCCAGCCTCTCACAGAGCCTCTCTGAAGAGGAGCAGTTCCTACAGAAATAACATACTGCCCTGACAGCTCCGCGGGACGTGTTGCATCTGCGTGTGGCTGTATGCTTGGAGAATTTAGTAGTCAGGGCTTTGAAGAAGTCCTTTAAATAGGATCTAAGAAGTCCTTTAAATAGGACCTGAACCCTACCTCTGTAGAGTTTTGACCACCACAGATTTTATCAAGCCAGAGAAAATCAAGGAGACCAAATTAGCTGTATGTCATCTTCTGAGCAAATATGTATCATGGCTTATTTTAGCAACTGCGTGGGATGACCTTCTAAAGCAACCGTATCTATAGAGGAACTTCATTATAGCAGGAAGAGATGAAATCCAGCTCCCCTGACTTCGGTCATCTAAAAGCTAGGTGCTGGGTATGAAGGAGTTAGGCAGTCTCTGAAATCAAAGCAGAGAGATGTAAGCCCTCCCATGACTGAGGAATCCATCCCAGTCTAAAGAAGGCATCAAATCAAATTAGTTGCCCCCTGGAGAGGCCTCTGTTTCTTCACTGATAATAGAGGGAATCCAGACAACAAGCCCAGGCAAGATGCTAATCTTTAAAAGGCTAAAATTAACTGACAGAAATCCAACCTTTCATGAACAAAAACTGTATTTAGTAGAAATCATTCAAGACTTAACATAGGCATACATGAAAAATTAAATATTAAATATAAAATATAAATGAGAAGAAATCAAAGTTCTTTCCCCAGAGAAACAAGTATTAAGAAGTACAGTACTTTGAAGTCTGTAAATGAAAATTGTGAACATACAGTTTATTAAGTAGATAAAGAGTAAGTCTTGTAAATAAGGAGTGAAGAGTACATATACGTATACATGATAGAAAAACATCTTACTTCCAGTGGATTCTGCTTTGCTAGTTTGCTCAGATGCTGACTGGAAGCTACCTATCGTGGGCATCACTGTGGAGGAGGCCATGGTGTTCCTGCTGTGCAGTGCTTTCTGCTCCCAGAGCTTGTGACACAGGGAGAGTGTCTCAGCCAGCATCTTATCTCAACTCTGGCACTGCCTCAGCCCATACACTGTTAGTAGTTTACCTGGAATGGTAATTTGTGATCAGAGTAATTCTAGTCAGGCTTTATGGAGGGAAGTATATTCATACCTATTGTCTCCGACACTAGTTTCACTTTAACCAATTTCCTAGTGGCATGACTTATATCAGTCTAGGTTTTTACATCACATAACCTTAAGATAGGCATCTGTCCTGGTTCCGTGTAAAAAGGGGTTCAGGGCAGGACCCACACGGAACAGAACTATGTGCTCCCTTCCCTCCCCCCCCAGAGAGAGAGACAGAGACTGAAAAAAAAAAAACGATTGGGAGTTAAATGAAAAAAAAATTAAAGTATATTGTTTAACAAGGAACAGAAAATGAAAAAGGGAGGTAAGAAAAAATATATACAAAGATTAGGGGAAATACAAAAGTAAGCAAAATATACAAAGCCCTCAGAAATGGTTCCAGGGTCCCACGGAGCGAGGCACGCACTTGACTCCCGGAGCCACTGGGCAGGAGTGGAGTTATCACCCACTCCCTGCCTCTTTCCAGAGTGTGTGTGGGAAGGGGAGGGAATACATGGTTCACCCCCACCCAGGGCCCTCCCAGGTGCTGGAAAGTCACACCCCCACTCCAAGCCTCAAACCACAACAGCATCTCAATAGAGACATATATAGTTCAATGCAATCTAGAGGCTGTCAGCTATACACAGATTAAATGAATGTTTACTATAGATCAACTATGTATAGCTCTCTTAAAGAATTAATTTTTAAAATTTTATGTAAAATTCCAAAAAAAGCTACAGGTACTTCATTAGCATTTCATTAAAATTATTTTTCTCTCCTGAGTGGGCAAACTCATTACAAAAAAGGGGTAAAATGCTGACATACTCAGAGGAAAATTTTCAGATGGTACATAGGTGATGAGGTTTTTGAATACTTATTGTTGTTTATGGGAATATCTGGTTTAATTCTCTTCTATCACACTACAGAATTACCCTTGACATGATCTCTGGTATGTGCTGAGCATTACTTTATAGACTGTATTTCTAACTAATTTTGTCTGATGAGGCAGACAGTGAAAATAAAGTAAGCACCTCTCTCCCATGCATGATTCCTTCTGCGTTTCCTTCTTGAGGTAATGTCTGGATTGTGAATTCTTTGTTCCTAGTTTAGTACATTAAAAATCAGCTAATGTAGCATTAACTAAACACTAATAGGCAATAAAAGACAAACTTTCATGTTGGAAAGAACAAAAATGTTTCAAATGTAAGTATAAGTCAGTTTTACATGGATGAATTTTTGCTATCTGATGCCATTTGTATTAATATTTAATACATAGGTTTTGTTGAGATATTATCAGCCTCAATAGATACCCAGACTTTCTCGGCTTAGTATTAGTTATTTTCCTTGCAAATGGTGCAAGAGGCCCTGATAATGTTGGCCATTACTTTATCCTCCCCTGCTGACTACCTGGCAAGAGGATGGACCCAACCGAGCAATGATGTTGGCAGCACCACAAGCAATCCAGAAGCAAACAGTCATCAAAATGTGTCCTGCTGTCCAAAGCATTTAGATTCTGCATGACAATCAGCAAATGTTTTCTCATATGTAAGGGCACAGAACAATAGTCCCACTGCATTTGTTCGAAGTGCACAGCCATCCTGGGAAGATGATAACCTTGTTAAGTGCACAAGCATGCAACCTTTCCTAAGTGCAAAGGTAATGTCCTTTATGGTTCTGGTTCAAACTACCTTCTTGCTCCAGCACTCATCACAAAATGACAGAAACATAGGGCGTAACAGCCCTGGGTGTCTTGCAGCCACCCCTGACTTGAGGCAGGACTCCCACACCAAAGTTATCAGGTCAGCCATGGCTCTGCCAAGGGACTTCTGGAATGAGGGGTCTCAGCCCCCCGAACAGCTACTCCTGTGCAACCCTGCCCGCCTTGTGCCCCCTCATCTCTGCTGCCTTCCCAAGAGGCTGCCGGCATGTCCTCCATATCTGAGAAATTAAATTTATCCTATGAGGTTGCCCTTAGTCAGGCAACAAGGTGAGAGTCTGTGTTTTATAAGGACATCAACATTTTTTTTTGAGTTTGAGACCTGTTTGCCAGGAATAATTTCCCAGCCAGAGCTTTGGGAAAAAAAAAAATCATTCTCCTCTTAGTGGGGAACTCTTACGTGTACAGTATAAATAATGTATTTGGCTATAGCTAGTGCTTCCTGGCCTCTTGCTAGCCTTTGATCATCACTTTTGCCAGTGAATAAAAGGCTATAAAAGGCTGACTTGTTGTTTATGACCACCGATAAACCTTTTTGAAAGAAAAGGCCTTTTTCTCCTTTCCAGTAAGGTTGAGGACCAATGTAAGGCTCTAGTCGTACTAGGACTTGTGCTGTGCTTGTCCTTATATACCTGACAGTCCACTGAAATCCATGGGAATACTTGCTGTGCCTAAACTTACAAATCCACTGTGCTTTTATAAGCTTTGGATGTGTAGCAGTTATAGTTCAAGAGATTATCTTTGAAGTTATCCATCTTCACGGCTGACATAAGGGGAAAAAAATGAGAATAAAACCTAAAGATGATGGCTTTCATCTCCTAAAATATCTCTCCATATAATTCCTAATGAGGAATTCTGTTTGAGTCGTTGAAACTACATAGCTATTGCATTTTGTTTTGGTATAGATAATCATGATAATAATATATGCCTGTAGCAAAATGCCACAGTAAGGCAGGGACATGTTTTCCATCTGTCTTTCTCGGCTTGTTTTTACAAAAAAACCCCAAACCTTTAATTCAGATAGGAGCTGCTTGTGCATGATTGAAGTCCAAAACACATTTTCATCTTTAGTCTACCGATTTTGATGATTCAATTGCTTCCCTACACTTGGGTAGATCTTTATTACAGAAAGTTATCACAATATTTTGTGTAAGCATTTAAGTGTCAATATGTGCATATGGACTACATAACTGGAAAAGGCAGGGGGTATTTTTCTTTCCCATTGATAGCAAACAGGACATCTGAAAAAAATTCTTGCTCCAGTCAGTTTTCACAGTGAGAGTCAAACAGAGTTCTGGTCAAAACCAGCTAGCTCATTTCTAGTACATGCCCACCATCCCATCTGGTCCTAAACAGGAGCCTGGCTCAGTGCTTGGAGGCAGCACTGTTTTGATGTGGGTTAGATGCACCAGAATCTGGATCCCCACTTTTAGATCCCCACGGATCCAAAAGCCTTACTGAACAGACCCTTGGGTTATTGTCTTTTCTAATTATTGCCTGTATTTAATTGGAATGAAACTCCATGAGCTGATACGTTAATTTTAAAATGATGTTCTGAAAAATGTTTTCTCATCTTTGAAATATCGGTGTAACAAATGTACGTGTCTGAAATAGGCCATTTTAACACATGTCACATATGGGAAATAAATCTCCTCCTGTGACCCCTCAAGGCTGCATTAGATGATGTTAAGTGCTCTCACTTTTCTGCTCCTTCAGATATTTTTAACTGGGTGAATCATTAGGTATTCTGGTCACTCATCTGGCAGACACAGTTATGATTCTAAGAGGGAAAATGTCAGTCCTGTGAAATCTCTCTATGACAACGATTCTCATTACAGGGAATGTTTAAGTTGCTTCAACAATATAGAAAACAGGCCTGGCAGGGGACTTGAGGGGCCATGGAGTCCACCCCCTGCCCCAGGACAGGCTCAGCTCTGCCATTTCATCCCTGGCAGAGGTGGGTCTAACCTAAGATCTCCCCATGCCCACAACTCACAGGTCCCCTGGCAAACAGCCCTGCTGCTAAGTTATTAAAAACTTGTGTTGTTCAACATAAATCTCCCATGTGGCAGTTTTTAAGACTATTTTTTTTCATCCTGTGATCCATGGTCTGCAGAGCGATTTTACAAATGTTGAAGCTATTGTTATATTTATCCTCTGCCTTCTCTTTTCTAAGCAGCCCCAGTGCTCTCAATCTTGCCTCTGAGTTCATGGACTCTCAGAATTTAATCTTGCTGCTTCTGCCCTGGTTTCTCTCAAACTGACCCCATCTTTCCAAAAGTAGAGCTGAGATGTTACCAGTGACAAATAAGACAGAAAATATCTTCCATACAACTCCTTTATGCATCCTGCTGCAGTTATATTTTCGCAGCAGCACAACATCACTAACTCAGGTCATACACACCCAAATATGTGCACCCAAATATTGTGCAACTGCTTTACTAAAGAGCAGCTGTTTAATCCACCATTTCCCACCTTGTATTCATGATGTGAATTCTACTAAATAAACTATTTATTTCAGACCACTTCAGTTTTTCAAAATAATTTTTAATTCCAGTTGTGTCCTTCTGCTTATGTCCTGTGCAAGAATGCTACATCATTTGGTGTCCAAACCATTAAATATTGAACAATACCAGACCTAGGAGAAATCCTAGCACGGATTTACTTGCCCTTTTCCCTAGAAGTATGGTTTTCCAGCCAGATGTACAGCAATTTCACAGTGATTTCAATAGAACTGTTTCCTTAACTTGCTTATAAGACTCCCCTGGGAAGGGAAGTCAAAAGCAGTGCTATTGCCAATATAAAGAAGCCTACTGCATCTTCCCTCATTTCCTGTTTATATATGATTTTAACTTTTTTTTGCCCTTAGCAATGAACCACTTTTTTGCTTGCCTTCATATTCTAGCAAATGTTCTTTCAAGATAATTTTTCTATTATTTTTTCTTCTTACCCCATGTGTTAATTCTATTATATTCAATGCCTTGGCCTTTCTGATTTTTCCTTGTAGGTTTGTGCTAGTCTTACATGTATCTTTTTAGTAACTTGACCTAATTTCCACACTGAATAATTTTCAGGTCACTGAAAAACTTCTGAGTTAGCAAAAATGGTTTCTTATTATACTTCCTGTACCCACTTTGTATGAAAAAAATCGGTGCTTATCTTTTTGAGGCTGCCTTTTTAAGAACTTCCTTTAGACTCCTTTTGTCCTCCAGCCTTGCTTCTCTCTCAGTTCTCTAACTTGAGTGATGCTGCCTTTCTTCAAATCCTTTATTATAATTTCACTTGCTCTCCTTTCTTTCCTTGCTAGGTGTCAGGAATTATTTGTTCCTTGCCACAGGGTTTCCCTTCTCCCTCCACCCTCTGGACCAGCTCCTCTTCACTTGACAGAAACAAAATCCAAAAAAGCCTTTCCCTTTCTGAGAACCAGACAATAATCTCCATTGCAGCAGGACTGCTTTCCATCCTCTTTTATGCTCAAAAACTCTCAGCAGCTCTGTTGTCTCCAACTGTGTTCACAGCCGGCACACACAACCTCCACGCACACCTCGGAAATGTGTCTCTACATCTACCTCTGCCCAAAATAAACCATAAATGTATCACGTCCATTAACCTATCAAATCAGTTAAGTAACAGTTCTGAGTGTGAATAAAATTCTTCCAGTTTGTTTTTCATGTTTCTTACACTCTCATACAGACCTCCAAGGTAGTCATCCCACTATTTTCTTTCTTGTACTTTTTCATCCCAGGGAGGGATTTAGTGCCTTGTTCTCAGGATGTGCATTATCCACATTTTTGCTACTTTGCTCAGTCTGTGCCTGTTAACATTCTCGCTGCTCTGCGTGAGACGGACTCTCCCTAGCACTGCCTCTGCACTGGGAAGCTGCAATCATTGCCAAGTCCTGTCTCCAGGCCAATTCATCCTCTCCAGGTTCTGGTCCCTGCCCCAAACTTCACCCTTATCTGGAGAAACCAGGAGAAGCCATCCTTGTGCCTCCTTTCCAAGTCCTGCAGCAGAGTGCTCACTCTCAGCTTTGCCAGGGGCTCGTTTAATGTGGGAGGTTTTCTAACAGGTCCAGTCCAGGCTCTTGACAGACACTGTACCTTCTGCAAATCAGTTAGATCTGCAAATGGACATCTCTGTCACCTTCAGCCTCTTTCCTCATCAGACTGCCAGTTTTGCACATTTCAGACTAACAAAGCATGACTATCCTCAAACCTTACTACAGGTGATTACTCAATAATACCAAGGCAGCAGAGTCTGAATAACTGTGTACGTTGTGCAGGAGAATCTTATTAAAATACAACAAAGCAAGAACATGGTCACCACACTGTGCCCTCCCAGCTTTCATCAACACAAGAGTGTTTTCTTGCCAAAGGTCGTGTCACTTTTGTATTTTTATAAGAAGGGACACTTCGATGACCCTGAGTCAGCAGGACGTCTAACTCTAAACACAAATCATCCCAACAGAGCTACCAAAGACAAAAATGAAAGCCTAAATGATGAATTTAGGCTTGGTCTTCATCTGAGTCTGGAAAAATGGTGATGTGTAAAATTAGTTTTTTAAAATATAATCTGTGCTACTAAATACACTGGAAGTCATATGTGAGAACAAAACTGTTCTTATTACCAAGTCTGAATTTCATTCCAGCTTGTGAACTATTGAACAGATTTTCTCTTTGGCCCTGTTTCTGAAAATCTCAGATTATGTGAGAATCTAAGTTTTTATTAAGAGCTGAGCAATTCCTTATGTTTGCAGAGAGAAACTTGGAAATGTGCACCTCCACAGTTCAGCAGAAAACCAGCAAATTGAAAGAGCTATGATTTGATGAGTATTTCCCTTCCCTTCCCTTCCCTTCCCTTCCCTTCCCTTCCCCCTCTCCTGTTATTTGACAATGAATTTTGTGATGAATGCTTTTGAACGGTTTGGACTTGCCACAGTGCCAAGTACACGTGGCAAATGTTTGCAGGATTAAGACCATTAGCTGAAGTGGACAGCTCTGTCATATTTTCTTAACTGCCTGCCTGAGACAAATAGAGAAATAAAATAAGAGCAATGAATGACCTAGCCAAATGTCTGTGTTGTGAAGCCAAATTCATCTTGGTAACCACTTAGTGGACAGCTGGCTGTGAAAGAAGAATCCCTCAGTGGGGGCTTAATGTAATGCTATGAGCAGAAGTAACTCAGATTAGTCATGGTGCTGACTTGAGGCCATCATTAAACTGTACATAGTGCAGAAAAGCATTCCTCATCATTATCCATCGTCATCCTCATTCTCACTTGAAAAGTATTACTTTACTGTGTTAGGTTATTTAGATTGTTAGTCAAATAAAAAAGAGACATTTTTATTGGTGCCTTGGCCACTGGTAATTTATGAGCCAGTAGCAATCTTCTCATACCTTAATCAAACCAAATGCCAGGCTCAAGGGACATCCACTATATTGAAGTGAAAGAAAATGACCCTCCTAAGTTCCTAAATTTCCCCAAGTCCTAGAAATCTCCAAAGGGAAGGGCTATTACACAAAATATTACTCCAATATTTCAAAGTGAGGATGATCTAGCTACAACTTAAAAATGAATTTTGATTATTTTGTTGTTGTTCTTTGCTTCACTCTAGTAAAATACCTACTGGAGATGTTAATTTCCTTTTCCCTTTCATGAAGGAAGCTTTTCGGGCAAAGTGTATTCATACAATACTTTAACTTTCATTTTCTGAGGAAAGAAGAGGAATGGGTGAATAGGCAGAGGGGCTTTCTTTTTTTTTTCACTGACAACAGACATGAGCCCCACACGCAAACGGGCAAATCATGAACTCAGTTTTGAGCATTATTTTGCATACCTGCAAGATAAATTCTACCACCACCTGTTAATTGCAGGAGAGGACTGTGGATGGAGGGGAAGGCTCTACTTTTTCAAGTTTTCATGGGTGGCCTTTTGTTCCCAGTAGAAAAAAGCATGGCAAAGAAAGAGGAACAGTCTTCTCTGTCTCCACTCTTCTTGGCTGGAAGAAGGCGGCCATGTAGCATGAGATACAGACCAGATCCTTCTGATGAACAGAGCAGAGCAAATTGCAAAGAGCAATCCTGGAAGAAATTACTTTTTCCAAGTGAATGGATCCAATGGCTCCCTCGGGTGTCCCAGGACATGGCAGTGCAGCTCAGAGCTGGGCAAAACTATCGTGTAAATCACAAAAATCTCTGTGGCAGCTGCAGCAGTTGTTTACATGAAATAATAATATTAGAAAGTACTCAGAAGTTATAGGTTTTACTGTGACTTAGCAGCTCAATAAAAGGAGAACCCTGGCTCAGTGTGATAACTAGTTCTCCCAAGAACAACTGCTCTGTATTGTGAAAATTGTATTTGGCATAATAGCCCAGACTTCTCATGGCCTGGGATTCCTCACATGAGCAGAGGGTCCTAATTGTTACCTTCTTACAGGTTTTACACTGACCTTTCCCCTCTGACAGTGGAGTTGTTTCTTACAGGTTTGGACACTAATATCCAGGTTTGGGTACGGCGTCTGTTCTGGTGGTGGCCAAATCTCACCACTACTGGTGCAAGTAAGGTTACAAAACTGCTTCCTGGGTGATTCTTCTTGTTTCGACTGTAGCAAAATGGGACCAGAGAACAAGCCCTAACAAGTCAGGATGTTCAGCAAAAATTGAGATTTGCCTACTTTTTCATCATCTACCATGCTTTTTAAATTATTTATATGGGCAAGACAGATTGCAGGACTACAACACTGAGATGACAGCCCCTTTCGTCTATGCTAAGTATCTCTAATCATTGTGGATACCAAGAACTGATGTTAAGATTGCCAAATATACACATGTAGGAAAGAACTGTGCTAGCTTCTTTTTTTATAAAGATACAGAAGCACATTGGTGGAAGTCAAAACTGTTACCACTTTGGCAAACTGAGCTTGAGCTTCTGAACAGCTGCACAGGCTGCTACTGAGCACTGCAAAGTAGTTAATGTCAACTCAGGTTTTGGTTTGTAATTCAAAAGACTGTTAGCATACAACATGCAGAAACACTGGATCATTTACTGTGGTGACTAACAAATTACTGCTGAATTGGAATTTAACCTTTTAAACAGTTTCACTAGGTACAGAAAAGCAGCTGGAAGTATTTTCTTACACAGAGGAAGGTGCTTTTTCGATATATCAAAGAGAAAATAGGATTCTTACTAAGTATTTTTGCTGCCTCAACACACCATGCCCAAGGCATGTGGGTTCTTCGATCCACTTGAAGTTACAGCTGAAGCAGAAACACCATGCTCTGTCCTCGTTTATGGAGATGGCAGAGGTGTCCAAGTGACCACTGCAGGGAGCAGATGGCAGTGTACTGCTTGCTGCAGGCACCAGCTGAGGCAGGCGAGCATCACATGGATGCTGCCATTTAGCACCCTGACCTCCTCGCCTCACCTCCCCCAGCAGCACTCGCGGAGCCAGAGAGGTGAAGCTGCTGCAGCCAGACACAAACAAGCACAGAGGTCTGTGGGGAAAACTACACATCCCTTCTGGATCCTAAACTTAGTATTTCTAAATAAAAACAATTTATACCGCAGTGCCTTTTTTCTTCTCTACAATATAGCTCCTAACAGATGGTGACGATCCGTTTGGAATTAACCCTTAGCCTGCTGCATTTCTAAGTGCCTTTTTATGGCACCATGCTCTGGGCTTTGTCCTTGCCATTCACATTACTGGGAGGTAATTTTTAGCTGCTCAAGTAATTCTTGCCAAAATGTGATTTCAGCTATAGACACTGTCTCTTCCAAGCCGTCAGGTGTCTGCATTTCCACAAGACTGCCCATTGGTGAGAAATGAACGACTAGAGCTCTGAAGTGTCACACCAGGTTCATGTTTGCTATTTGCCTATGGAGAATGAAAACACGGTTCCAGAGTGACAGGTCTGGCAAATGTTTCATTAGTAGAGTGGATAAAACACTTGGAAAATAATTGCAGTGAGTAAAATGTCTACAGGAAGTTAACCACTGCTCAGACTGCCCAGTCATGAGCCCATGTCATGAGCTAGGAAACCAAAACTTGCCTTTTCCATGAAGAGCTGTTGTCATCAGAAGGACTCGGATGTCACTGAAAGAGGAATAATTTATGAGCATTTTGCATTTGCTCACTTGTGCCCTGACTGATGGATTAAACTGGAAAAGTCTATACAGCTATGCCATAAATTTTGTTGAAATAATACCTCTGTCATCTTATTAGTTTAAGTAAAAAGACTAACAAGATTCTTCCTTCTGACCGTGAAAACCAGAAATAGTGCTCAGTTACCTCTTGAATGGCACCTTGCATTCCGATGGCATGTTAAATTAGAGCTCTTACTTGAGTGTAAGGATGCTTTCACTTTACATTTAGGATGACATGACTTTCCCAGCCATTCAGTGGCTCCTGATCAATTACTGTAGTGTTTTAGGTAGCCAGTTTGTCATGGGCAACTGCTGATGGGTGTCAGAAGTGAGTGGTACCATGAAGAGAGGAAGCACCCCCTTGGCCAGGCCGCAGAGGCCTCTGCTTTTGGAGGCAGAGCATGCACGCTCCCACTTACTGTTGCTGTGAGCCACGTGACAACTAGTGTGCTCCCTGGCACAGGGATTTTTTCACTAGATAGCTTTCAAATAGCGCTTATTGACCATACTGCCCCCAAATAGTTGAAGATTTGCCAGGGCAACAGCTATGGTCTGACTATAGAGCGCTTGTTGCCTTGCAGCAAGGGGAGTCCAGGGGACGAGCCACAGCTGTGCCCACCTAAGCTGCAGCTGATGTGAGGCCAAGCCTGACCTGCTCCTCATTTGCATCGTTTGTGTGCAACGGTGCACTCAAGGGCATGCTGTACCTGTGCTTGAGGACATTGTCCATGGGGAGAATGGGTGAGTACTTTGTAGTACTTGGTCCCTCTGGTGACTCTGGGGCTGGGAACAGACACTCCCAATGCCAGCAGATAGTCTGAACCCAGCTTTCCTGGAGCATTGATGTCAGGCACTGATCCCAGCCTTCTGCTGTAGCACTGGATGCTGCAGCAGTCACACAACAGGCTTTGATGTGCAAGGTCTTGCTTTCCAGCCTGCCCTGAATTTCACAGATGAGTTTTGTTCCCTCACCTGGCCTGTTCCTGGACAGTGCAACTAGGTCCTCACCCTGCCATGGATGTGCTGGAAAGCTCAAACTTTATCTTTAATACTTTACACTGAAATAAATTACATTTTTTACAGTAGTCCTCTAAAAACTGAGGAGAAAAGAATTGGATGCTTCATCTGCCCAAACTAGCAAAGACTGCTTGTGGTAATTGATAGATTTTGCTGAACAGCCAAAGGAGAAATACTAATGGTTCTGTGGGTCAAGTTAAGTGGAACAAATCAGGGAGGTTTGGGCCAGCTGGTAAGTCTTCTCAGGGGAGAAAAAGTAACCAGAAGTATCTGATTTAAGGAAGAAAAGAAAGAGAATACCAAAAAGCAAATTCACTCCCTTTCCTTTGTTACAAGGCCCTGGAATTAGAGGAAGGATTCCTGCCAGATACATATAAAAGCACCTGTGCAAAACTGTAATTTGCAGGTTCTTTACACAAAATATTTCTCTCTTGTGTCTTTATTTATAACTAGACTCAAACACATCAAATGGCAGTAAAGAGAAATTCTCTTTGTTAGGATTTTTTTCTTTTCTGCATTGTGTGATGATGGTGATTGATGGATAATGAGGAAGTTTATTGTGAGCCAACAATTAAGCAGGTACAAGCTGCATTTTCAACAGAAAAGAAGATGATAAGAGGTAAATCACCAGGAGCACTAAAAAAAAAAAAAATAGGGCAAGTGAATGATAACCCTTGGTAACTGGAGCCACAGATGCATCAAGGAAATCCTGAATATCAAAAAGAAATACCATTCATAAGGAAAATATATATATATTCTCAGGATGGATCAGGAGCCTCAAAATGACAAGCTAGCATTTCAAATTTCAGATTATGATATGTTGACAATTAAAGCTGTATTTTCCTCAGCAGGGATGTCAAATGCTGCTCCTCAGAGGCCTGACTCATTAGGTAATTATTCGAGCCAGTCAGTCTCAGCAAAATTCTGAGCATGAAATAAGCTTGGAGCTCAGCAGAGGTAGTAGCTGCCATTGGAGTATGACTTTTGGTTTGATTTCTCAGTAAATCACTGAATACAATAAGAAACTGGTGGCCTCCTTCTTTGCAGCTTTATTGTGCTCCCCAGTTGGCACCAAGTAAAAAGTGATTATGTATGTGCCTTCTGATCTCTTCAAACTCCCTTTATTGGTTATAAGCATGTTGGGAGCCTGTCTGTGGGCAAAAAACAACATCAAGGAAGTCAAGCAGTGACAAGCTACCAGCTCTAGCATGCTCTCATTGCTAAAGGTATTTTCAGGTTATTATCAGGTGGTTGCATGGAATAAAAATAATTATAGAAACATTTAGGTTGGAAAAGACCTTTAAGATATGGTTGTCCAACCATAAACCTAACACTGCCATGTCCTTAAGTGGCACGTCTACATATCTTTTAAATGCTTCTGGGAATGGTGACTCCACCACTTCCCTGGGCAGCCTGTTTCAGTACTTGACAAACTTTTTGGTGAAGAAATTTTTCCTAGTATTGAATATAAACCTCCCTTGGCACAACTTGAGGCCATTTCTCTCATTCTATCACCTGTTATGTGGAAAAAGAGACCACCACCCACCTTGCTAATGTAATGTGCATGCTAAGGGCTACAAATGTCACATTTTATATGTCAAAAGTAGGAACTGTTGTCCTTCTGGTCTGTCTTCCCAGTTGTTATTTTGCCCGTATTGGTTTATCAGTTACTTCCTGTGCCAGGCCAACAGTCCTTCTGCCTCAGCAGCCCACTTTGACTTTCTGTTGACATTGCAGCATCACAGGGGGCCTTCACTGTTACAAAGATGCAGTGACACTCCAGAAGATCTCCAACAACTACTTCAAATCCACCATTCAAAAGAGACAAGCTTCAACACTTTGGACATTTCTACAAAAAAACAGGTTCCTTAGTTTCTGAATGTTTGTGTTTTATACGTGTATGTTTAGGGACAGGTGGTGCGGGCTAATCAGGGTAAGGCTTTAGCTTAGTTATCACCTGACCTTTGAAGCTATGAGCCTGCAAATGCTTAATTGCAGACACAACCTCTAGTTGAGCAGTTTAGGTACCTACAAACATCATAACTGTAAAGACAAAGACTATAAACTGGTTACAAGTTTCAGGCTACCTGTAGAAATAATCAGGGTAAGGCTTTAGCTTAGTTATCACCTGACCTTTGAAGCTATGAGCCTGCAAATGCTTAATTGCAGACACAACCTCTAGTTGAGCAGTTTAGGTACCTACAAACATCATAACTGTAAAGACAAAGACTATAAACTGTTTGGTTACAAGTTTCAGGCTATCTGTAGAAATAACCTGTAAAGGTCTTTCTGTCTCAGCCCTGTAGGTAGCACATGGTGCTCTCATAAGACCATGAGGGCAAACTGTGCTGTCTAATGGTTCACTTCACACATCACTCCATCCCACCTGGAGAGTGTACCAGCTGCATCTATCTGTACCCTTGTCTTCTTCTGGGCCCACTCAGTGTATGTGGATAAGCAAAATGTGCTCCTTCCCCACAATAAATAACCTCTGAAATGTATGGACTGCCTGTAACGTTGAGAAAACACAGCAGACGCTCTT
>NW_008597136.1:31019-48833 GCF_000691845.1 Merops nubicus | reverse complement strand
CTCTTCCTCTTCTACCAGCCTGCAGGAATGTACTGAACTGCTCTGAAAACAAGACCTAGCTATGGATGTTTATTCTGCTCCCTCTTCCTTCCCTTCCTGGAAAGCATACTGAAAGAAGTACATTCAAAAATAAGAGTTGAAGGAAGTTAAAAAAAAAAAAAAGTTGTACTGAATTAAACAGCTCGTTGTGATATTTAAGAAACTGGAAATAGCAAAAGACAATGATTAACCACACACAGACGCAAGAACTCATAGAGACACATACATATACATATATAGCAATTATTTTAAAATTCAGTAAGACTCTTACCCAGTGTTATCCTACAGCATGTTGAAAACAGCATGATGTTATCGCTGCTTAGAAACTGGAGAGCAGGCAGACTGTTTTCCTCTCAGTGCCCATTCCACCAGCTGTGCAAGTGGGCTTTCTGTAATCCCACATCAAGATAATGCACTTCTAATCTTACCCTTTAAATGTGACTCCTGGAAAAGGACACTGCATCCCCTTCTTGTCATCACATTTTCTGCAAACAACTGGGTTCCTCCTTTCATACTTCAAAATCACTGTGGTGTCCTAAAAGAGATGGGTATTTGAATGATCTTAATTTTATAATAAAAATTATAATTTTTTTACAGCTTCAAAGTCAAAGACACAATTGCTCCGCATGTACAACAGACATACCTAAACACAAAAATATCCCTCCAAACTAAAACTTTATTCTAATTTCTTCTTCCACATGCTTGAAGCTTTCTCCCTCATGACCTGATACTAGGATCATTCTACTGCTGTTAAATTGGGATTTTCTCTGAAGAGATTAAGTCCCAAACCTGGCCTGCAGTCCTTAATCACAAGATTAGTCACACTGATTTCATGAATTTCTTACCTGCACAATGACAGCAAGATCAAACTACTGATTTGGGTTGTTTCTTTGTTTTTCTGAAGTACAGCAGAAATATCTTGGGTATTCCAGAATGCCTTTGACCTTCATATCTATGCCTCTATGTATCTGAACCTGTATCTATGAATGCATGCATGGGACATACTTTCACCCTCACTGAACTGTATGAATAGGCAAAAGTTGCAGTCAAGAACAACGGTTGCTGCTCATGGCCTCAGGAGCATTATAAACCTAGCACCCCCTCCTCCCTGGGTTACTCCTGTCTAGGATAATCCCTTTTACTAACAAGGCAACCCAACGTCTTTGATGGTCTGAGCCTCCAAGCAATACCTAAGTGGACAAGAGGACTGAAGAGTAGTGAAGTGTTTTCAGTCTTAAAAGCTCTTTAAGGCAATCTCTAATCTCTTGTAACGTGTGCACCAAAACATCCTTGTTTCAGTTTTATAAATTAAAATGTGAGAAGGGATTTTTACTAAAATTTACAGAAGTCCAGTGAGATTTGGAAAGAAGAGTTCCTTGTTCCACTCTTGTGATGTATCATACCTAAAATGCTTTTAACAGAACTTGAAGTTCTGTTAACTTAAGAAAAAGTGTGTGTTGTCAAAGTGTAAGGTGTAGAACTCTTAGAGGTGAATGCTACACCACCCAAACAGACTTGGGATTCTGTTGTCAAAACAGGCAGACAAGGCAGCTGTTTGTACAGCCTGGGATACTGGGCACAGTATACTGGCATCATTGCTACATTCAGCTGTTTTCACATGTTGGGGGCTTCCCAAAGCACCTTTTAAAATGCAAGGTAATATTGATTCTGGAGACCAGTAACAGGGTAAGAGCCCAGGTATCAGGGCCACCAACAGTAATGCCAGAAGAAAACGCAATTCAAGGCCTATCATATTAACTTTTTTCTAGAGAGGCTGAAAATTACTCCCAGCCTTTCTGAAGCTGCAAAATCTTTACATACAACCAAGCACAAAAGGATCCTGTACAAAACAAGGTACGGATCCTGTATGAAACGAAGTACAGATGTTCCTCAGTCTTTGTTACGAATGACTGAAGCCACTGAACCCGTAGACAGTTCTTCCTGAGCGTCAGAGAGCTTTGGCTGGATGTGGGACAGTGGAGTGGCCAGTGCCACAGCAAGAGCAGCTGGTCGCTGCCTTGCCAAGGGTTCAGCGGGAAGAAGCTGCAGCTACTCAGAAAACACAGTTAATTCCTTGAGCTGATTTATTTACACAACCTCCAGATGAGTACACATAACATTGCCTTTGGAACTGGTCCAGCTCCTTGCTTGGAGCTGAAGGAGGAGCACAAGCCTCCTTTCAGAGGCCATTGCTGCCTGTTAAGTTGCTGCCAGGTCTGCAGTGAGCAGGGGGTACGATGGCCCCATCAGGACACTCTGCCATCCCTATCCCACGGTTGGTGGCGCCCGCTCAGTCCCGCGCAGGAGCAGGAGTGGCTCAAGCCTCCAGCTGGCTCAGGTGCTCCTGCCTGGGCCGGCTCTGCAGAGGAGCCCTTGGTGTTTTCTGTGTGGTTTGTAAGTCTACCAGGGCATGAATAGGCCATTCAGTAAGTGCCATTCTTCCCCCTTCACTGGTGAGGAAACATGGAGGAATGGCAGAGGAGACTACAGTGAACTCTGGCCGGATACACCGGAGTCAGAGGCCCCTTCAGGGTAGCGGGAAAATGGAAATTTAGCAATAAAAAGGATGCAGGAGCCTGCACAAGGAGCCAGGCTGCTGCTGGGTAGTGATGGACACGTGCACACACGGGCACACAGACACACTGCTCCTCCAGTCCCCAAAATTCCTCAGGGGGATCCTTCGTCCCACCTGAGCTATTAGAACAAGCATGGCCAGTGAGCCCACTGGCTGTGCTGGCCTGGCCAAAGGCCAACAATAATAAACAGAACTCAGACGGGTCCCCACTGAGCAGACCTGAGACACTGCTGCTTTTTCCAGGTTCTTCATCAGGACGTAACAGTCACTGTCCTCCCAGGCCTTGAGCCAACTCACCAAGGCAAGGGCAGCCAAAGCGATTCCAAGTGCCAGCAACGGGAGAATCTCTCTGGGTGCTTGTAGGGGAAGGAAAGTGCTAATGGAGAGAGCAGACAGAGAAGAGGTGTGTGGGATCTGAGGCAGACCAAAGCAGAGACATGTCGACAGACCAAGGGAGCAGAGGTAAAACACTGGAAAAGAGACTGTGAAGGAAGAAGATAAGGAAGACTAGGAAGGAAGCAGAGGGAGTTCTGGGCAAAGCGATCTCTGTCTCTTTCCCAGTAAAGATGTTTTACAGTGCAGTGAGTCCAAGGGTATCTGTAAAGTCTTAAAAGGGCGCCAAAGGAGGAAATGCACTCCTCCTTCTTCACATAGATTTGGTTCAGAGAAGGCAGAAAAGGAAAAGCAGAATGAGAGAAAAGCTGTATCAACAGAATAAACATTTTTGTTAAAGGCCGCTATTTTGAGAGTTGCTTGAGGGACTTGTTTTTGCAAGTCTACCATGATAGAAAACTTGTGGGGGTGAAAAAGGGAAGGAATTAAATAACTACTGGGGGGACACAGCACAAGGGCGAGTATTTTAAAGTTAGCATACTGTGTTACTTAAATATGTAAGGGAGGGTCATTCCCAAATCTTGCTGTATTTCCAAGGCAGAATAGGACAGAGCAGCCACAGTCCTGGAGGAGCAGGAGCGCTTGTGAGTCAGCTGTAACACTTACATGTCAGGAGGAAATGCAGGATTTTTTTCCATCTCAGTAAGGGAAGAAATATGAGAGAATGAACTGTCTTATGCCTTCATGTCTAGGAAAAAAAACCCAAGGGATTAATGGATGATGAGGATTTGAATATGTGGACCAGATTTTAAGTACAAGGGCCTAATGAGGAACAACTCATAAATAAGCATGATGGACATAAGGCCTCAGAAATTTCAGCTTCCTCAGCCAGCCATACCAGTGGACTGTTTTAGGCCTCTTGAATGAGATTTTCAATATCCTAAAAGCCAAATCATAAGAAAATTACTATTGAGAGCTGTTCCTGCCGAAAGCAAAAGTATGGTCTGTCAGTGGGGTCTCTGCCATTCTGCAGGTGCTGGCTCCCCTCTGCCTGTAAGGGTTAGATCCATCACAGCAGCTCCCCCTTGCAGAGACAGGGCACAGACTGCTGCTTCCACAAAAGCACAGCAAGGCTGTGATACCAGTTGCCTCACAGGAGACCTGTGGGGCCAGTGGCATATGACTGTGGCTGAAAATCACTGTCACAGAAGGAAAAATCACACTGTGCTGGTAGAAGTTACAAAATGAACAGGCTGTTTTTTCAGCTAACGGATTAGCTGTGATCATGGGGACTGCCATGTCCAGAGGGACATATTTACCTGTGTCCTTTCCACATTCTTTATAGGCAGAAATGTTTCTGAGGTATTGAAAGAGCACCCAAGTGTGTTAGAATATCCCCCTCAGTGTTAAGCTGCCTTTTGCAAAATCTGGTCTAGAAGTGTCATTTAAGTCAGATACAAGAGGCCAGGGACCATGAAGAAACAGAGATTTATCAGAGTGAGGAAGTTCAGTAGGAAGGAGTAGAGGAAGGCCTTGGCAGAAAAAAAAATAAAAGGAGGAAAAGTATTTGGAGTTAGTAACAAACAGCACACTGGCAAGGGGAAGGAGGACTAAATACCTACTTTCGGGTTTTGTTTGTTATAGATTTTGATTTGGTGCAACTTTCTAGATCATAACTCTTCTCTGGATTATGCAGTGGCTACTTCAGTCAAGCAGCTTTCTAGTGCCAGGAGGGACAACATTTGGATTTGTGAGGTTGGAAAGCTTCTTGAGTGTGAGCAGTTTCTTCAGCAGTGATGTGAGAAAGCACCAATCACTGCTACAAAACTTTGTCTGATAAAAGTTGGTGTGGAAAAAAATTTGTGAAAAAAATTCTAAGTTGGAAGGAGGGAGAATCTTTGTTTATGGAGACAGAAGAGACACGTCTGTCAGCAATTATTTCACAGAGCTGGTTTCGATTTGGGCTGGTCTTGCTGCAAGACCACTCAAGGTCCCTTCTTAAATGCAAAGTATCACACTGCATAATACATTTTCACTTAATGTCAAGAGTTAAGTTTCTTTTTTCCCCCCCCCAACATTTCAAGTAGAGTACAAGGACTTTACAATTACAGATTAATTGGGTTTTTATGACCTGCGGTGGTAGGACTGCAATTAATATGTAATAGCCAATATTTTCCTTGCATTAGCCACAAACTGCTTACCTCCACTCATTTCACACTTAGCACAATCCCAAGCCTTCTAATGAAGAGTTTATTATGGGCTTGTCCAATGTATCCAGAAAGCAGATAATTCCTGAGTGATTTTATCATTAGTTGTCTGCTATTCTGCTACTGTCAAGGCCATTTTTTCTGTTCTCCTTCATGTTCTGTGTTATGGAGCTAAAAATCAACATCTCAGTTTCAGCAGCTGGAAAAAAGGTGCTGGAGGACCATATGACCATTGCCTTTCTGTGTATCACCCAAGATCCTGATCCTACAGAATTTTCCATCAAGCTGTTCAAGAACTAATGTTTTTTAAAAACAAATGGCAAAGGTCAAGCAATATGCTTTCTTCATATTTCAGTGCTAGCTAGATGATGAACAGTGACTGAGGAAGCTGTGAAGCCCTTGATTACTGGCTGAACATACTCATAGCACATAGTTAATGGCACCCAACACACGAAGTATGTGAAAGAAAAGGAAAACTGGGCAACATGAGAATGTGGATTTATGCTTACAGCATACAGACCCATACCCCTGAAAAGGAAAAGAAGAAAGAAGGCAAATCAGATCATGCTTAACTCATGCTGTCTGCAAGTTTGGCAGAGGATTTGCGCTGCAGAAAGCCACAGACTCTGAGGATTCAGGACAGGTTATTTAATGTGTGTGAAGCAAGAGACTGATTTTGGTGATTCACTCAAGGACAAAACATACCCAAAGTGGAGATTTACCTGTACTGATAGGCAGGACAATGCCTATAATACTCCTATTGCTAAGGGTCTGTCAGCACTACCATTTAAGCCTCTAAGGTATACAACTGACATGACACAAGTGAAGCTCAGCAGTTATATTACCTTTGCAGCTCCAGAGAATACCAAAGCATACCCTGTACTGGGTCTTACTCCTGCAGTACGACACCTAGGGAGAGTGGGAAAGATTAAACGGCTGACCTAAAGCTATCTGCTAAACCAGAAGCTGAACAGAATTAATTTTTATTGCCTATATAATCTCACTTCACTGACTCACTCAGCCTCTTCACAGCTGTAGAGTTTCAAGAATCATACACTGGAAATTGTTTCTCAAGACTTTCCCTTCTAGACTCATTATTGCTTGGAGCAAAATGTTTACTGTTGACCTTTCCACTCTGTAGTCAGTAAGGGATGGACAAACTGATGGCCAATTATAGTCCAGCTCAATCAGGTAAAATTGAGCGCAGAGCTGAGCTCAACACAACTAGGATGTGTCTGTTTGAGAAAGTGTATCCAGGCTCTTGCTGTTTCCTCCACCTGTACCTTCAGGCAGTCCTAGTACATGGTGAAGGCCAAGGAATTGAGAAATAGGAAATCCTCTCAGCTCACGACTCTCTTCTACCACTTTCAAAACGGCTGGTCCATCTCTGGAGAACTGAGCTGAACACAGGGCTGTCCTCTCCTCAGCCCCTCACGAGTCCAAGCTGGATTTCAGAGGCAATGTCAAGGGCTGACTAGTAGCAAAGACCCTTGGCAAGGCTCTGTACTTCAGGACCACCTAGTAAGCTTGCCAAACTTAGTCACATCCCAAATCATTCTAAAAGACACTGAGGGATGCGATGGCTGTCTAGAATAACTCCAGAACAGGAGTGCACAGAAATCTTTGGTTAAAGACTCAGGACTACAAGCACCTCATGGAAGTAGAGAGCGCCTCACAACACACATATCTGAGACCGATAGGAGCTTTCAAAAGCCTCTGGCCAGGGCTTTGTAACCCCTTTCTCAGATGAGCAGGGCTTACTCAGGCAAATAATTGCTTTTAAATCGATAGGAAGGCTGGTATGAATAGTAGCTTTCAGCTCTTGCTGCTAAGGTCTGCTCACATTGCATTACACTGATTTGAGGGACTTATACGCCAGCAGAGTGTGAGCTGGACACAAGCAACACCCAGGGAATCACCTCTGCTGCACACCCCCAGCAGAACGTTTTCTGCAGAGCTGCTACCCGCCTCGCATCACAGCGCTGGGAGATGGCCTGGGCAGTTTGCAGCAGGATGTCAGAAGTGGTTTGTGCTGTGCCCATGCACACAGTCTCAGTGCCTGAGAGCGTGGTGCTGGGACCGCACCGTTAATCTGCATCCGCAGTGTCTCCCTTACACAGACTCAGATCAATATGCATTTTTTCAAATGTGACCTTCACGGTGGATAGTGGAGCATGAAGAACACATGATAGCTCTTATATCAATTAAAAAAAAAAGTTTAAATAGCAGCTTTTAGCTGTAGTCATCAGTTTATATCATGGGTTTTTTCCGGAGGCTGTTTGTGTTGTTATCTAATCCGATCTTCCTTATTAGCCACATCGCAACTTCCTACTTAGTTGATGAAGTTTCTTAAAATATCTACTTTAAGTGATGAAAACAGACATGACAATGTGTTAATCTTCCAGCCTTTTAATCTGATGTGCTATCTTCTAAAAAAAACCCAAACCAAACCAAATCAATCGACCAAACAAACGAACAAACAAAAACCCACAATTTTTACTTATGTCTCTGGTTATTTTTCTGTCTTTTTCATCCTAGTCCCATTCTTCCTTTTTTTATCCACACTTTGACCCAGATAGATAGAACATTGCTCAAAACTCAGGTCTGACTTGAGTTCTGAACCCACATAATTCAAGTGACTTTGCAGTTCCCATTAAGTAAAATGGTTTAGTTGCAGAGATCTTGATTAGAGAAAATGAAAGATCAAATAATTTGTCATTGAGTTAGGATGATGACAAGGATCATGATACTTAAGAATGAGAATTATCAAGATGTCACATACACCAGGCTGTTTATTATTTTGACAGTCTTGTGGCATTCATCTCTATTAATACAGAATGATGCATTAATTATAAAAAAACAAACTCACTGAAATTAAATGAAGTTACTGAATGCTCAAGACTTGCATAAATCTGTCTGTTCCTGAACCTGGAGAGAAGAGCATGAAGTTCAGCTTCTACTTTTGAAGAGGAAAATCGATTAGCACATTGTCCTTGAGGGACAGAGACTGCACAGTGACTCTGCGAGATCGACATCCCCGTCTTTGCATGACCTGCCATGACAGGGCTGTGGAAGCCCCTGCCTTGCCTTTGGCTTCCCTGGGGGCAATGGCAAAGCCTTTCCTCGTCCCAGCAATGCCACTGTCGCCAATGCAGTGGGGTGGCCCAGCCTCTCCACCAAAGGAAGAATCCTTTGCTGACACACATTCTGTTTCAAAGCAGAAGACTATTTCTGGTTGCCAGAGGGCTGACTCACCAGCCTGAGTTCAAATCCCCAACCACAGGATTCAGTTCCTTTTACTTTACTGCTTCAGTTTTATTTCTTCAGAATAGAAGAAGAAGCTTCTGAACACACACTGAGCTTATTCTCAATGTTTTCCTGTGCTGAACACAGGCTCAGCAGAAACCTTGTTCTGTGCCTACCTGCTTTTAGAGTTTAGAGAAGACTGATCCTTTCTTTCCTTCTTCAACCCAGGACCAAATTTTTCCATGCAAATATCTGGAAGTTATAAACAAAGGAGGTCGAGGTCCTTCATCCATCCAAGGTCCATGTTCCTTGTTGACATAAAGCTCACGTGATCTGCAAGCTGTCACGTCAGATTGTCTTGCACACAGGCCTTGGACACTGACCTGTCAGTCAGTTGCTGGAAGCCTTGGTTTCATTCACTGTGAGGAATTCCCATGAAACGCTGTGTGAGCACACATGGCAGAACAGGACCCCATGGAGCTATTCTTTGAAGACCTATTTGTGAAGCACTTTTAAAGGGGTCTGCCTAGCTTATGACCCTACATGTCTGCTTTCAATCCCCTCCTGTCTCAGGCAACATCTTGTCATTTCTTCAATTAACAAAGAACTATATTTACATTGATCATTTGCTGCCTATAAGAAATGGAGTTGTTGAGAGACCTGGAAATCTGTTCCTGAGTACTGGCCTAAATTTTTTTTTACAGGCAGTTTATACCCACCTGTTCTTGTGCCAAGTATATTCTTCATCCCATATAGCTTGTCTCTCTCCTCTAGACTCACACCTCAAGGTATTTATTGGCAACTGTTGTAACTATCTCCAGCCTTTATTCTGCCGGGCTAGACAAACTGTGCTGTTTTAGCTTCTCTGCTTTTCTGTTGATCATCGCTGTGCCCTGACTATATCTAAAAGTCTTATGGGTGGTCTTCCTTGTCTGGAAATCAGGCTGCCTGGCAGAGAACTGCATGTGACTCCAGAGGAGGTTTCACCTTGGATTTATAACATGTTACAAATGCATTTTCACTGAAAAGAGTCCATTCAGGTTAGCTTTTGACAGGGACATTACATTGGCAGTCTAGTAGTCTTCCTGTAATTGATCAGAGACCTCTGTCTTCTCTCCTGTCACGTTCCCATAATGACAGTGAGTGTGCACATCAGGGGATGTGCCTCACCAGACTGGTGCTTGCATTCTCCTTATATCAAATATTTGGGGAGTCAGGCATCAAGGTTAAGGTTCATACTAGGTAACACAGCAACCTGGCACAGCAAGAAGTATGGTTGAGAGGCATGTGCCTGTGTGGAGCAGGGAGATGCCTCCAGGCTGCAGGTTAGCACCTGGAGACCCAGGAACAGTAAAATATGAAGAGCTGTTTAGCAAATTTGGATAACCATTAGAGGCAGCATACATCAAGTTAGCTTCAGCTAGACTAACAGAAAACTAGAAGGTTCAGGAGAGAAATGAGCCCAAGTTTTTCTCTGGCAGGGGTCAGAAAGCAAGCTAAGTTTTAGCTGGCCTACAGATACATTATTTACGTGGCATTGATCAGGATCAGGCATTAGTAAATCATGTGCAGTTACCTTGTTTAGAGTAAGACAATTTCCTGTTAGTGGCAGTAGTATAAGAGGAATAATACAGCTTTCTTGTCCCCCAATATGCATGTGAAAGTCAGTATTTCCTTGTACCTTTCCACAGCTGGGCTGCTGTGGAGCAAGAGAGACAAATCCCTGGGCCAAGCAGTATGCAGGAGTGCAACTCTGCAGCGCAGTGTAGCGATTACCCATCCACCTATGAGAAAAGCATCCTCTAGGTCCAGCCCTCTGCTGCCTGCATTGATTCTGCATCTTGTATTGGGCAGTCATCTGTTTAAATTTTTAAGGGATTGAAATGAGGCTTACAAAGAGAACACCAACAAATACTGAAGGGTGTGGACTAATTCTCAGCTGTGATTATTTTCAGCTGAAAAACTAGTTTTACTCTTAAAATCTCTAATCCAGGACTCCATTTCACTCAGCATTTAACACCAAAGCTTCAGAAATGCTGTAATTACTATCTTTCCCTTGTTTCTTATATTTTCAATGACTGAACCCAACAAACTGACAAATAACCTGGGATTTACTGACCTCTAATGGCTAAATTAATATCTTCCACCTTTTGTTTAAATGTGCCACTAAAATGAAAAACAAAAAAACATTCAGGATCTGCTGCTTTATTGAGTCAAGACACTCACTCCAGCTTCAAAAACACATCCTCTCCTTCTGGTGGTAAGAAATCACTTATTCTTTCAACTAGGCTGACTGATATTTTTTGGATGATGTGAGTCACTTTCCCATTCCCTGAAATTGGCATGGTAAGAGGAAGACAAGAAGCTAGGGTGCCTGGCTTAGTGGATTTTAATCAGTTTTGCATGTCCTGCTAACAGGAAAGAAGCCTTTTCCCTCAGCAATTTTAAACTGTTTACCTATGGGCAGATTCAGTTTACTGTATAAGCACATTACCCAGGCAATTTCACAAAATATTCATATGGGCAATCTGGACTGGAAGAGGTGAGCCTCACGAGCAGGATTTATGAAGACGCTGGCTTATTCTGACCTCTGGTGACCAAAGATGCAGAACTAAATCCCAGCCAGCTCGGTGCTGTGCCTCCTCGCCCCCTGCGTCCTGCTGACCCCTGGCTGCGGGCAAAGGAGCACGCTGGTGGGAGGCAGGAGGCATTTTAACCTGCTTGGATTAAAATAAATCAAAAACAAGGCTTTATATCATTGTAGGATCTATCTAGCTGCGCGCATTTAGAGTGCAAGCTGTGTTTTCCCCGCCAAGGTCAGGCAAAGGGCAGGTCAGCCCTTGTCTAGTGCTTCCACCCTCTGCTTAAAACCAGGCCCACCATTCATCCCTGGCCTAATACCTCTTAGCTGAGAGAATCACAAGTTATAATTTGTGTTGGTGGCGATGGCTCATAGGTATTATCCTGTTGCCAAGGAAGCATGCAGAAAAGATTACAAAATAGAGGGATAAATATTATTGAAAATGGGATAACAAATTATGCACCATAGCTGGATGCTATCTAACGTGCATCATCATTTTTCAAGAGAAGCATTGTGTTTCCTCTTGAAGGTTTAACCGCATAGTCATAATGAGCCAGTCAGTCACAGATTACCCTCAGCTACTGATGTGCTTTTACTATTTTTATGCCAAAGCCCTTCATAGCATTAACATTTTTTCTTCATTTTTTTTTCCTATGCAATATATGGGTCTCTTATTATATTAGTGTATTAACAAGTTAAAGTGAAAATACTGTGACTATATGATAAACCAGGTCTCTTCCTTTCATCAAAATATCATTAATCATACAGCCAAGTTATCCATTGTTTTAGGTAAGACTGCTTTCTAGAGTCAGCAGTATGCCGGTAGCCTTGTAGTTCTGGAGCTCCTGTGTCATCTTCATAGAAAGAAGAGGAGCAAAAGATCACATTTTGAATTTTGCCTGTCTCTGAGCACCAGATTTTCACAGATGGGTGATTTCACACAGCTTTGCTTACCCACGTCAGAACCCACAGGTAAGCTCACACCTGTTCATTAGCAAGGGCCCTCAAGGCTGTTCATTGAACTATGATTTCCTTGTGAACCTATGGTGATGGTATTACAGAATTGTAGAAACCTACAGTACAGACTTCTGCAGCTGAGCAGGTCCTTAGGATTTTTTCACAGTCAACAAAAGGTGGTTTTAAGGTGCAGGTTTCTCACCTGTTTGGGACACCTGCTTTAGAATGAATGCATGGACTACATGTGTGCCCTCTGAGGAGGGCAGCTCTGCTCTGTAGATGCTTACCTTTAGTCTCCAGCATTTGGAAGTGGTGAGGGACCAGCCATGCATGTTCTGTGCACTGAATGTTTGCCACGTCCGCATTGGCGTGTACGATACTGTCAGCAGTGGAACAATCCTGTCTCCGTGTCCCCAGGCCACACAGGGACAAGCTGGATGTCCTTTTGATATTCCAATGGGTTCTCAGTCTCCAGCTGGATCACGGCATTTTTAAACTGTGCTAAAGCAGTGCCTCCTCTGGTACAAAACAGTGCTACCACAGGGCCTGGCATCAACTCAGACAACCGTCAGGGCCCCTGAAGACTGATGGGAGACAGGCCTTCTTTTCTGACCAGACAATATGTCTGATTTTCTTGACCTTTCTTATTTCTGGTCAGTAGGGTAGAAGTTTGCCTGTGGTTTCTAAAAGTGCTCTTGAAATTGCTAAAGAGAAACAGCTTCTCCTGGGGTTGTCCATTTCAGTACTTTATTTTTTCAGTATCACAAACTTTCAGTGTATTGTCAATGGGGTGTACCAGAGCCACCAGAGTAAAGCTTATGGAGCCATCAGTTGTCACCGGTGCTGTGTTTCTCTCTCCTTTTAGGCACCGTGCTGGGAATGCAGACCTGGATGGAGCGAAATGACAAGCTGGTCAGTAGCAAGATGTGCAGCAGTGTGAGTTGTCAAGCACAATAAAGCCCACTGCACTTCCTTATTCTGCTCTTTCCTTCTCAGTTTGGTCCCAATCTTCTGTATGAAGAAAAACGAAGGAAGACCTGCATGTGAAGACCAGCACCATAGTACAGAAACAATGATATTCTGTAGCTCTTTGTACAGTTTTAACACTTCTGAAGAGTGACCAACTCTGGTTACTTGTAGTCACAGTATGTTCACTAAGCCTCTGCACGTTGGAGATTGCCTATTGCAGACTCTCCACAGTTACTGGATTTCAAAGCAGAGTCTACAGAATTCACCTTGTGCTTCAGTGAGGTACTTGTGTTCAGGCAAACATGTACCTGAAGTGATACCGGTCAAAGTCAAACAGATTCATGATGTCAGTCATAAAAAAATTTCTGTCCAGGTGGTCCCTTCTCCTGTAGTTCAGCCACATTTCACTGCCTACATCACCAAGAAGAAAAAGTTTGGTTTCTTTTGGTTATGACTCTCACATTTTTTCATGCACAGGTCCTCTTCTATAAAGTCCGTTTTTCTGCCTACAAAACCATGCAGTGCTGAGCTCATTTCTCAGGCAAAGAAATGTGTCCCTAAAAAGAACTTCTTTGGGATTTGTTGTAAGTACCTGAAATGCTTATTTACCATACTTCTGCTTCGCACTAAGATGCATCTTCTGTCAAAATACAGCTGCTCTTCTTTTACCAGATGTAACATAAGTCCTTTTGGCTTTCCATTGGTTTACCATCAGATTACATACTGATTTCACAATCTGCTTCACTCCCGTTCGGAGTCCTGAGCCAGGGCTGCCGAGCAGTCTCCAGTTAATCCACTCTTTGGTCATGTTCCCAAGGGCAGTGCGTTAGGGGTCGAAGCAGCAGGAAGATGTATTTGCTTTGCCTCAGTTATTAACTCAGGTCAGCTGGAGACAGGGACATGTGGCAACTCTGCACTCTGAAGTAAATTATGAAATTCACTGCTCAGTCTCTATCTTGGCACTTAAAAGAAGACTAAAGAAGCACTGGTTCCCTGCAGAGTAAGTGCTGATAATTTTATTTTATAGTTATTGGTTCAGCACTCAGCTATGAAGGATACTACATAAACGTATAACAGCTGGAGTACCTTCCTTCAAGCACTGTCTGGTCTTATTTAAAACATCTTAAATTTCAAAATTTACACTGCTTCCTTTGGGAGGCTGTATCACAGTCCAATAAATCTTTGCACCAGGCAGTTCCTGACACAGCCAGGCATGTTTTCATCTGTGCACTTTGCCCTGTAGATGAAGTAATTTGTCACTCTCCTTGATGTTCATGGCCTACAAATATTATGCACTTCAGAGATGCAGCAAACTAAAAAAAAAAACGATGAAAGCCTAATGAGAGGATCGCCTACAGGTTACAGAAGATGGTGAGTGAAGTGTTTTTCTCTGGCTGATTACAGCAGTGGTAGTTACATGAAGCACTTCCACCCAGGATGAAATCATCTATGAAGTGCAATGCCTTAAAAATATTTTTTTTAAAATGAATCCTGCAGCCCAGTAATCCCTGTTGCTCTTTCCATTACTTTGAGGGTACTTACATCTTTCTTCTGCTTAAGTGGTTAGGACTATAAGAAGCTTTTAAGGGCAATCTCAAGAGGGAAGAGCAGAAGGAGTCTATTCCCTGCTGACTGACGCAACTATTCCAAATCGCAATCTTAGATTCCATTTGCTCATCTTTAAGCAGCCAAACATTTTTGACATGAGGATTGGCTGTGTAAGGAAGAAAGGGGGATTTACAAACAAGTAAATTTATTACAAATATTAGTAAATCAATTTTATTCCAAATATTACTAAATCAGGAACACATAGCAAGAAATGGTGGGGAAAATCTGTTTTTAACTTTAGTCATGTTAGGTATATGCCCTCCATTATTTAATCATGTGGTCCTTACTATGCAAGGACCTTCCGAAATGCTTATTTTTGTTGGTTAATATTGTTTTATGATTTTTTAAAAACTGAGCAAAAAGGAAGACAAGTGAGAAGTGAAGAACTGGTACTTGGAACAGTTACTTGTTGGGACCAGTCTTCTCTATATTTTTGTGTAACATCTTCTGTATCAACTGTGAACCTTATCTCAGTGTATGAAACAAATAAAGCAGTTTATAGATTAACAAAGAAATATCATCTAAATATCATGGTTTAGTGGTTGCTAAGCACCACATCTACATGCCTTCTAAATACCTCCAGGGATGGTAATTCCACTGCTTCCCTGGGCAGCCTGTTCCAGTGCTTGGCAACCCTTTTGGTGAAGAATTTTTTCCCAATATCCAAGCTAAACCTCCCCTAGCACATCTTAAGGCCATTTCCTCTTGTCCTATCACTTGTTACTTGGGAGAACAGGTTGACCCCCACCTCACTACAACCTCCTTTCAGGGAGTTGTAGAAAGTGATAGGGTCTCCTCTCAGTCTCCTTTTCTCCAGACAGTGCCAGTTCCCTCAGACTCTCTAGACCCTTCACCAGCTTCATTGTCCTTCTTTGGACATGGTCCAGCACCTCAACTGTTGTTCTTGTAGTGAGGGACCCAAAACTGAGCACAGTACTCAAGGTGCAGCCTCACCAGTGCCAAGTACAGAACAATCACTTCCCTAGTCCTGCTGGACACACTATTTTTGATATAAATCAGGATGCTGGTGGCCTTCTTGGCCACCTGGGCATGCTGCTGACTCATATTCAGCCACCTGTCAACCAACACCACCAGGCAGCTTTCCAGCCACTTTTCCCCAGTCTTGTAGCATTGCATGGGGTTGTTGTGATCCATTAGATTATTACCAATTTTGTGACCCAGAGATTATTACTAAGCCATATGAAACAAACAACAGTATTTAACTGGAAAGAAACAATTCAGAATGTACTGTGCAGTTCTTTAACTAAATACAGCTATTTGTTTCTGCTTGTCATACTTTGCCTATAATTCTTCTCTGTAGTCTTCTACAAAATGTTTTTAGCGTTTTGCTTCAGCAATAATTATTTAGGGAGTTTGAAAGTAGAACAAGAACATGAAGATGAATCAGTGCATGATTGCACTGTACTTCACCATAACCAACAGACTCCTTTGGGAGCTGGATTTTGGTGGAGCGGATTTCTGTCAATATCATTGTAATGAGCTTTAATATTTAAATCCTGTTACAAGTGCTCTGAATAAACAATTATGAGTTGAGAGCTTTTCCTCATTATGTTATGAGGCCTTTTCCTCCTTCTCCTTCCTCCTTGTCTTCTTCCTGCTCCTGTTTGTTTATTAGTCCATGGGAGTGTTGCCTGGCAGGGGCAGCAAGCTGAAATGAGCCAGCTGCATTGAATGAACATAACCACATTAGCAAGAGACAATAAGTGTAAGCAAGAAGATAAATCCTTATAATGAGCACAAGTGAAGAGGCCTATGAGCTACAGACTGGGGGAAGCTGGGGGATTGCAATGGGAAGAGATCCCATTGCTAAAAAAGAGTGTTTGCCCAGTTTTCTGACTTACTCAAGTCATCTACCATTGCTGTTACCCAGAACAGGGTGCTGGAGTAGATGGGAGCTGTGCATGTCTAGTTTTCTTCTCCTATGACATGACTGAGCAAGGGAGCACTCAAGACAAGAAGTTTTACTTTTGTGTAGATTAATTCACTCTCTAAACCCACTGATTTCTACACAGTTAGTTGGCATTTTTAAAGCAGCCCAGACATTTTCAGTGTTCATGTAGAAAAGATCTTCAGCTGTCATAAAAATCTCTGTGACTCATTCAAATTTTGGAAATGGCTTGTAACTGTAAGGAATCATCAAGAAAGGAAAAGCAGCATCCTAGGAAATTTCTATGTTTTCTCTCTGAATTTGATCAGCAATTACCCAGATATCAAGAATTCATTCCTCAGTTTATGCTTAAAAAAGTGATAAAATAATTAGTGATTCAGTAATGCTCACACATTTATCAACATACACTGAGATGTCCTTTTACTGTAGTTGTACTTCCATCTCCCCAACTGTAAAATGCAGATATATCAGACTGATTGGTGAATCAGTTGTTACTGACCTGAGGGGCATTCTGGTACTTACTTACAGAGCATTATTTAAATCAATATTTGGATAATATCAAGAGTAAATAGGAACTACGGGAAATAAGATCTCAGTCAGGTACAACATGCACCGACCAATAGAACAACTGCTTCACCAGAAAGCAGTACAGTGTATACGATCCCTAAGTGTTTGACGTGCCTGCAGTTTCACAGAAAGGCTCTTGCAGCACTTGGCAAGATCAATCACTGGCAAATGATGTTTAGAAACACCTATGAATCACAGTTAGTTACAATATGTGATCCGAAACAGACAGTTGCCATTTTCTAAATTACAAGCAACCAGCTGGTGTTTCATTACAATAGATTGATATTTCTTAAACTGTCAAGAGTTTTCAGTGGTGACTAACTCATTTTAATAAATTTTACTGAAATAGGAAAAGACTTTGATCTTAAAAGATCAGGCTTTGACATTAAGGAGCCTATCACTCTCTCTTGTAGAGATAGTGCCAGTAACAGAAATCTAAGGAAGACAGCCCTTAGACAGAAAGGAAATTCATAAAGCTCATGCTCGATAGATTTCTTGTTTGGTAGTAGTGTCCAAGATGCTATTTATGTGTGCTATTTGTGAGATGCATAAAGATTACAGGGAGGAGACAGTTATTGTATAGACAGCCAAATTCATGTTCCAGTGCACATCTGGATATGGTGGCCAACGAGTATGTGCTGTATGGCATAAAAATTAGGGATTGTTATGATTCCAGCTGTACCCACAAGATGATAGGGATGGTGAAGAGATCTTAGTTCCTTTAGGAAGATTTTTGTTTGCAAAACCAGCTGCCTGCAAGCCTTTCAGATAGTGCTCCTGGAAACTTCTGGCTCTGGAGTGTTTTGCTCCTTTCCTCTTTCCC
>NW_008597136.1:7607-31007 GCF_000691845.1 Merops nubicus | reverse complement strand
TTCCCTGCAGCTGCTGCTGAGCCAGCTCTCATCTGCCAGCCCCACAGAGACAGCCAGCAAGGCATCTGTGGGCCCTCTGCAGCTTGGGGAGTGCTTTCCTGGGAGAGATGGAAAGAACAGGGGCCCATCATCTCTAAACAGGGGTCAAATGTTCAGCCTTGACGGGGTCTGATCTGTCATTTCCCTCATCTCTCCTCCCATTTTATCTGCTCTCTTCCTTTTCTGTAATGGAGACGCCAAGGCCAGCAGACCCTGGCTGCACCTTACACAGCCTCACTAGCTGGGTAGGAAGGCAAACCCAAAAAAGCTGCTAATGCACACTCAGAACTAACTTCCTCCAGTGTGCCGTGCAAAATAAGCACAGGATTAAAGACCCAAGGTCTACCAGCACCTACCTCCTTTTTGCTACTAGAAAGGTATCATTTATACTGGCCCAGAAAGGGAAAATATTCAGACCTCCAAAATGGCTAACACTCTGCATAGGTCCCAGGTAGGTCTTGATAGCAAATATTTGTCCAGACAAAAATGGGAGCATGCTGTGTGATAGCAACTTTCAGTTTCAAGATCCAACTTCTCAACACATGTTAACATTTCAAAGTCAGTGAAGCTACACTACAGAAAAATACATACTGCTGAATTTGCTTATTTACTGTCCTGCCCTAAAACCTATGTTTATATTGGGAAAGGTGAGGAAGATCTTTGCAGGTACACTTGCAGAACTCTCCCAGTTCTGCCAGAGTCTGGCTGAGAAGGTGCACATGTGTTCACATGTGTGTTAACTGATGTGAGGTGAAGACGCTTTCACCGGTGGTGGTTACTGATGCAGGGAAGGAGGTGACCACAGGGTACAATCAGCCTCCTACCACTCCCAGGCTTGGAGCCTAAAATGTCACCTACCCCTGCCTGTCACAGGTGGATCAGGAGGCAGCTGACATTTCGGAACCTTTGAGTTATTTTATCCTACAGGTCAAATACATTTTAAAGTTGCCTCAAGAGCAGAAGTGCTTTTGCAGTAGTAGCAAATGTCCACAGTGTGGTGCCAGTGTAATGGTGATCTGGGACTCCTCGCAGCAACTGGGACAGCTTCCGGGGAGAACCAGTGCCTGATTTATTTTTATATTTTTCTTTTTTAATTTTTTTAAACACTGGGCCAAACACAGTTTTCCTCTTCAGGATGTCCAAATACTGACACATCTCAAGGTGCTGCTCTTTCAGGGCCACTTGTTTTTGCTCTCTCAGTGTTACATGGTTCTAAATCTGTATGACAACCACCTCAGCTGAGTACCAGTCCTTTAGTAGGATGAGCACCCATGGAAAGGTTGAGTCCAAGACTCATCAGTGATGATGGATGATGGGCTTCCCTCCAGCACCGCTACTACCCCTCGGGATGCCAGCTCTCACCAGTGACTGCAGAACTGAAGGAGAGTGAGGTGTGAGTGCTTAGACTCTTTCTGGTGGCGAAATAGGTTTCTAAATACTTTCACCACAAATTTTACCTTTCTGTGGAAAACCACAGTTTTATCTGAAAACAGCCATTTGCTTTCATTGATATAGACCACATAAAGTGGACAGGAAGGCTATCCAAATCCAGCTGTTGTTTAAGGAGCACCCAACCAGTCACAGACCTTTTACCTAAGGACACTTTGGCCTCAGATCTATGAGCAAAATCAGCTGGACAGGCACCTGAGAGCCCCAGGACCTCTTTATTTTTTGCCAAAGGAAAGTTCTCCTTAATGGTGCAGACAACCCATTGCAGAGCCAAAATTGTGACGATGCAGCCTGAATGGACTAATACAACTTGCTGAAGTGTCCTGCAAGGAACAGGCAACTGCATCAAGGACCAGAACAAACTACAAGTAAATGACTTACTGGAATTTCTCATTCCAGTTGTTCTGAATGAGCTTTTTTGGAGACTCCTTGGCAGTGAGTTAAAGTGAGTTAAACCCTTTACAGTGAGTTTAACAGATATAGAGGAATCTATGAGCTAATGCTCTGTAGACAGTATCTTACACAATGCTAATGAATGCAATTTGTCTTTAGGAGCTTGTTGCTTATGTAACTAGCAACGGCTGACTTACATCTTTCTATCTCAGACCTTCAATTTACAGTGTTAATTATTGCCTATAAGAGGGACTTGTAACAGTTGTAGTGGTGGTGTCCTTACTCCAGGATTACGTAGCTTTGGTCCACCACCAGCATGACCCATAGTGTTCTCCACCTCACACACAGATGTGCATTTGGAAAGTTCATTTGTTATTACGACGGTTGTCAGTTACACAATACTTCCCCTCTCCTTGGCCCCGAAATATCTAGTGCATGACATTTTCCTATTAAAAGCAATGTAAAAGTCTGCAAAAGTCTCATGATTTTTAATGAGTGTAAGGCAGAAGACTGATAACCCCTCAGTACAGTGTGAAGGCTGAATGCTTTAAGACATACATTGCAATGCGTTTTTAAAGTAAAGAGCTGTTTGTAAAAATAAAAATAAAAATTGGAAGGCAATGAGGAATTCACACATGTAACATCACAAGAAATGTCTGCAGTTACACGTCTTCACTTGAAGACATCTACTGTATGGCTATTTATATTTTTGTTACTGGAGTAGCTGCATGAAGGTTTTCTGTAGGAACAATAAATGAACATTTAAAGTCTGACAGAAATGAGTCTGTATCATTCAGAACTTGACTCTGAGAATACGTTTTAGACCAAGGCCATTAAATATGTGAAGACTATAAGTAGAATACTGCAACATTGTGTAAATTATTAAGGCACATGTGGAAAACACCAAAATCTGCATGCAGCACTAATGAAAGGTGTTGGATGGATGTTTGCTGCAGGAAAAGGTGAAGAGGAATAATTTAACAGCAAAGCAATGTGCATAACACAAAGGAATTTCTGTGCAGAAAGAGCTTTGCTGAAGTGAGAACTGAAATGTTTGTAGAACTCTGATAGAAGTTAAAATTCTGTTTGGAAATCAACAACTGAAAGCAGACAGCTGTGAGCTTATGAGACACAGGGGACTCAGATTAATGTTTTTGGCAATTTAGAGAGCTCATCAATCACCAAATTAAATTGTCATTTTGCTTTGTCTCACAAGGCTTCAAGAATTCTCTTCCAGGGCTGGTGGGGTAGTGTCTTGCATCTGTAATGGAAGCCAAGCAGGGATCTTTTCTAGTGTCTCTTGTGCTGAATGGAAATACAAAACCAGTTGTCAGGGCCACTGTGTGGCATGTTAGGATGCTCACACGAACTTTGTGGTTTGGCCCTAAAGCACAAAGCCACCCCCCCCAGGTAACGAGCAGGGCCAATTAGGGAGCAGCTGCAGCACTGGCAGCTGCCACCACTTTACCATTAAGGTTTTGACATGAAGTGTGTTGTTGACACCAAAGGCTGTGTTCCTTTGCCAGATGTTCAGGACACCTGTGACTTCAAGCACCTCAATTTTCCTTTCTTAAAGAAAGATTCAAACTCCCCTGATGACATTGAAAATCCAGTCTTACAACAGCTGAACAAAACATGAGGCACACTTCCAAAACCTATATTTTCACATCTGCTCATAGAAGTCGTACGAGAGGAAACCTGTGGTTTGAAAGGAAAAAGAGAAAATTTTCAGTTGTATGTTGGTTATTGTTGGTGGAATGTTTGTTTCATTAGCATGTTGCAAAATGGTTATTTTTCACATTGCATACAATGGGAGAGGTGGTATGGTCTATAAAATTGAGTTTTATTTAATTGCAACAAAATAAAATCTTACTAACATAATAATGGATATTGTTTTTTCATCTAAAAAGTCCTTGGCTTCTTGGATGGAGAGGCAACTACAGACATGAAGTAGATACAATTTCTTTTCTAAGTGGAAATGAGCATGCCGTCAATGTTCTGTTTTGGCCATTTGCCTTTTCATAACTACAGTTTGTGTCTTGGTTACGGAATTGTCTGCATAGTGATGAAAGCCAGTGATCTTTTGCAAATCATGCAGGACCAATAAATTTCCAAATTTCCCCATAACTGACTTTCCAAGAAACACTACTTTGCAATTATGTTTGAAAACTACTATTTTGATATTACTTGAAAAAATACAATAAATTAAGTTGATACGGTTAACATTTAATCTGCTTGTTAACAAAAAGACTTAAATAGGAGGAGGAAAACTGGAAGGGAGGCTAGTCCACATAGTAAGAGGTAAAATGCATGAAGTGTGCATGAGTGCTTGAACAGAGTGGAAAAGAAGACGATTACATGTTTTTCTGTAAAGATGTAAATGCTGGTGGTACATTTTGTTTTAATGTTTTTACTTTTCCATTTCTGTTGAGGGCCTGGTGATGACTAACATGAGGGGCTGTAAAAGTTTATTTTTCCATTTGGAAAAAAACAATACTTCATTCTATATGTTCTATTATTAGTAGCTACTTATACATGGTAAGATAACCACTGTGGTTCTGGCAACATGGAAGTCCACTGAGCTCTACTGTGTTCATATACTTCCTGTGTACATGTATACACACCCACACCCACACCCAGCACACACACATGCTCAAGAACATGCTAAAAGGTGCAGAGATGCCTTGCTATTATATTTGCAAGACATGGAAACTGTCATCCAGAGTTGCCAATGCTGTCCTTAATGCATCAGCACTTCTGCACCCCACAATAAGTTTTTTACACTGGTCAAAACAAATGCCCATGTATTTGGAAAATACTTGTCTTCTGCAGGGCAAAAAAATCTTAAGCGGACTGACTTATTGACAGGTGGATTGTCTAATTCAGGGTTTGAAAGAGGATAACTTTTGCCAAGGAAATTCGAAATTTTCAAAAAAAAACTCTGAATAAATTCTGTTGACTGAAAGTCTTGGAAAGCAAATAGTTTGTAGGTTAAAAAGGCAAAAGTACAGAATTGGCTACCAGTGGTAATGACTATACGGTGTGATGTGAAAATGTCTTCCAGCTCCCAGGTGTGGGTACTCAACCTGACTGTGTCCCAATGGTTCCTTGAGGAAATGCACATCACCCTTTCTCACTCACTACCATTTCCTTTAGAAATTGAGGAAGAAGAAAATCTGGTTGCACAAGAAATCGGGATGATCAGACCTAAAGAAGATGTTGTTGATTTGCTGTACCAATGTTTAGAGGTTAGTGCTTGGGTAAATCTGAACACATCATCTTCATGTATCCCAAACCTTTTTAATTTTCTACACAGTGAACATTTTTCTGGAGTTCTGGATCTGGAAAGGTTGCTTGGAGAGAGAGAGGTTTGAATTCATCCAAACACAATACAGTCATAGTCTGCTTACAAACTCAGGTACCATTTCTGTTTGAGTGCAAGATGGACTAGCTTGAACAGCTGCAGAAATGTCCTACTTGTAGACTGTATTTTTGATCCACAGGTACGTAAGTGCAGATCAGAATTGCACTTGAACTGCCGTTTAAAAACTCTTGCATGGTCAAAAAACACAAATATCAAACAAACTGCTGTAAGCAGTGTTAACCTTTTCTGTATGTATAATCACTTTTCTTTTATATTCCAAATTAAAGATCCTAAAATGTTAAAGTACAATCTTTAACAAGCCAAAAGGACAATGAGTCCATCTTATTTATTTGTTTTGTTATGAGCCTAAAACAAAGCAAAATCAGAAGCAGAAAAAAAATGTGGGAATTTAAGGCCAAAGAGTATCTGTTCAGTTTTGTTAAGGCATTTAAAGACAGAGTTCTAGGGTGTAACTCTCATAGTGTTCAAGTTCAGATACGACTGGCTGTTCTGCATTGGCTATCTCTCAATGGAAAAAGCAGGTGTAGAATTCAATATTTGTTAGCAAACTGAAAACCTTGAAACTGATTTATTTTTTTTTTAATCTTTGCAATGTTCCTTTGGTTAGTGCTGTCTGCCTTGTATTAAAAACTTAAACCTATTGAAAAAACTGTTATTACAATTTTATATAACCGTATATTTTTTAAAGAAACCCAAGGAGTACAACGTTGGATACTTAGAAATTTGCTTCCTTTGCAGTTAACTTTGGAATTGTCTGATCAAAAACATGATCCAAGTGCAGTTCCTTTTTTCACATTATGACATTTCGAATGAAAAACTATTTTCCAGCTTCACCACAGCATGGTAAAACAAGGCAGAAGGAGACACGTAACTATATAACCACAGAATTCCCAGGTCTGGGAATCTGGATTAACACAGTTTGTAGTGAAAAGGACCTAGATTGTTTAAAACCTACAGCCACCTGCATTTTGAAGAGAAAATACAAAAATACACTTTTCAGAGATAAAAAGTTTTTTTCTCTACCAGATGCATGAAGCTTGAACATACTCATTTTGTTTCTCAAAGAAGAAGAGGGAATGTATTAAGACCTTCTGCCAGGAAGAACGTGCATTCCCAGGGCTGGGAGAGAAGGATAAATTCATAAAGAGTTGAACTGATAAAATATTTTCAAATTCTTTGTGATTTAAGTTAGACCAAAGTACAAGCTTTACTAATATGAGTGCTGAGAGGAGTCTTGAGCAGCCCTTTCAAGACACATTTTCCCCAGGTTGTGAGGTTTCAGTATGCAGCTTTACTGATGGTAGCAGCCTGCGTGTCTTGAGAGCCTGCCAATGACTATTACATATACTCTGGCATCACAAAAATTTTAATAGTCTTTTTCACCATTGCTAAGGCTCACTTGGCAATACACAGTCTGCTGCACAGGTCATAATATCCTTGCTTGGACCATGCCACTGCGTCCCTGCTCCCCATGCAATGTGGGGGAAAGCAGACCCTTCTCCACAGCTCTTTGGAGGAACTCACAAGCGAGTTCTCAACAGGCTCAAAACATCTCAAAGTTTGTGTCAGCAGGTTTAAAAACAGACAGATACATGCTGTCAGGAGAAATGGCCTCTACAAATTCAAGGGGAATATGCTGAAAATGGCCAACTATTGGGAAAATCTCCCCTCAGTTTCTAGAGTATTGCAAAGGCCATATAGGTATGTACACAGTAATAATTCAGTTTGCCAGGCACTGAGTCTGGGAATATGAAAGGAATCAGCTCCTACAGCTGCAGAAAAAAAAACAGGAGTTGGGAGGGACTCCTGGAGGACATCTTGTCCAATTCCCTGCTCAACTTTGGGCCATCTTCAAAGCTGCAGCAGGGCTGGCAGTCTGCCTGCACCAGTGAAGAAGGCAGCTGCCCAAGAAGCCCAGCTGGGCATGGTGCCTGCCAAAGTCTGTCCGAAAGCAATGTGAGGCCATGTTAGCTGTGACACATGTATGGCTTCCTTCATTGTTAGAGACAACATGGACTGTTCCCTCAGAATTTTGTTTGTACAACAAGAGAGTGTAACAGAAGCATTCAATCATTGCCCCCAAAACTTCAGGAAATCAATAGAGGTAGGAATGCACTTTTCTGTAATTCTCGTAGCATCCAAAAATAGCAACAGAAGCAACTTTATTTTAAAAAGAAAACTAAAAGGAATATTTTGCACTACTGAACTACTGCAGCCATGATCACTGTGCAGTAATGCAGTTGTTGGCAACCTCTGCATAAAGGATTTCTTGGTAAATCTCAGTTTTGTGGAAAGTTTGCCTATTGCTGACACTGATGGAGAAGTGATTTTAAATGATGGAATAAACTGTGCTGTTACAGCACAGATTCTGCTTTTGAAAGGAATTATATTGAGAAAAACTATGATAAGTCCAAGCACCACAAGGACAGGAATATCATGTAGAACCTGGTGAGGTGAAAAGACCAGTACCTGAAACTAAGAGTGTATGTTTTTGCTTTAAACCACTTGGAACTAGGTGTAGTCTGCAAACCTTATAAAACAAGTTTGTAGAGGTAACATCTTGCTTTCTCTGTGGGTTCTACCATGATGCATTATGGATTCTCAGTGTAGTACTGACATGCTCCTTAGCAGATGCTTTTTGATTAAACATGGGGCTTTTTTTTTCTCCTATTTGGGCTGCAGTACATATTTAGAAAAAAACAAATTACAATTGTAGAATTAAAGGATGTAGCAGCAGACACTTTTAAAACACTTTAAAAGAAAGCAGGAGCAGCTGAAGTGAAGAGGAAAATAACCTCTTTAAAGTGCCCTCTCCAGTCTTCCCTGCAACTGAAGAAAGTTGTGCTGTGTTCTGCTTCACATGATTTAGCAGCAGCCATTTCAGAAATAGCCTCAATACCTTAAAAGGAAAAATCATTTAGACTAATTGCAAACCGGGGTCCTGAAGAACTCATAAAAAGCCTGAGTAGAACATGAATGCTCTTAAAAGAGAGAAACAGCTGGTAAAAGAGTCTGAGGAGATTTACTGGTCCAGTTAGCTATTACTCTGATCACTGGGTTTTGGCTAAGTAATAACTGAATTTTAATTTGGGGGAAAATAAAAAAAAAAGACAAAAACAACCCCCCAAAAAGTACAGGTGCTTAATCATCAAACAGAGGAGGGAAATGTTGGACCTACAGAGATCTCCTTGTTTCTTGTTGAGGTGCAGGATGCTCTATGAAAGCCAAACAAAAGAAGCTTGACAGCTACACTTTATTCCCCACACCTTAAAGCTGTCTAACACATACAAAGCAGGGTGATAAAGGAAAATTAACTCTTTTTCTAAAGAAACAGTCTTCATAACTGTCATACTGTCAACTTCCTAAGGACTATAGATTTGCTTTGAATGCTATTTGAAATCCTGAGTGCTAACATTCAGTAAGATGGGTCAGCATAGACATCTTCCTTCTCAGGATCCCAGCAGGAGTCTCCCTTTACAAAGGGTTGGTCATTAATATGCCTAACAATGCAGGACTTCATTTGAGGGGCCCTCTGGAGTCAGCTCTTCTATCTTCTAGAAATTTTGACCCTCCTGCTCAAATCTGCTACTCGGTGTCTGTTTCATGAAACAGGCAGGAAAATGAACAGTGACCTCCTCAGTAAATTCACCATTTTGTACTTTTGTAGTTGTAAGTATACTTGTAAATAGAAATTTCTCTGTCCTATGAAAATACTTATTTTCTTCCATTCTTCTTTCTTTCCTTTCTTCCTTTCTTCTTTTCTTCCTTTCTTCTTTGCCTTCCTTCCTTCCTTCCTTCCTTCCTTCCTTCCTCCTTTCCCTTCCCTTCCTGTGCCATTCCCATTGCATAAAAATCCTGAGAGGTTTGTTTCATGCCAATAGAGAAGGGAATTTTTCATATGTCAGCTTTTCTCAAGGCCAGAATGTGCCAGCTTAATTCAAAACAAATTTAAATGAGATTTGATGTCTCCTCTTTGATGAAATACCCCATGTTGATTAAAGTATGTCCCTTTTATTGGTAGGAAAACATTCTGTCTTGCCTCCTGACTCATCTTGAACTTTCACATATAGAAAATCCAATGTCTCATGGCCTTTTTTTTTTTTTGTCTGAAACATTATATATTTTTAGCCAGAGCCTTTGAAAAGCACCTACAGAGGACTCATCCAGTAGTGGAAAGATCTGAGAGAGGAGACAGCAAGTCTGGATTTCACTGACCTGTCTCTAGCTCTCATCAAACTATATTCCTCACTAAGGTCCAAAAGTTTTCACCATATGATGGATTATTTATCTGCACCTGACTGTTCAGCTTGTGCATCAAAATGTGCAGCAGTGTCTCCAGATGCTTAGAATCATCATCTTCTCTCCTAATAGGCCATATTTTGGGTGAATATCCTCTGTCTTGGTATTCTTACCTGTCTCAGTAAACTGAGCATCTGAATCTTCAGACAGGCTCATACCTACAGGTCTCTATAATTCACTTCTGTCATCTCCAAACAGAGGCTGGTCAGAGGCTGGAATGCACAACATGTCCCTAGTAGCATATTTGCAGACATGGTATTTTCTTTGTAAGATACCATAGAAAGTGAACCAAACACCCAGGATCTTGGAAGGATAGCAGAGAAATCTGATCCCCTGTTTCATGTTACACACTTCTCAGAAACATAGAACATGATCTCGGGACTTTCTACAGTGGTGCTGATGCCCGAGCAATCATTAAACCATTTTTCTGGGTAAAGTTTGTTCACAAGCAAATTTAATGTCTCACACCTTCACTTCTAGGAAAGACCTTGAGTTCTGCAACTAGTCATCTGTGCTGGGTGGTCCTGGTCTGTGCCCTAAGGCAGGCTGTACTGCCCTACCTGGATGAGACATGCAGTGCTGGGTGTGGGGTGGACTGCAGCCCTGGTAACAGCTTGTTCAGTGCAGGGGGCATGAGAGATTACACAGAAGAAATCACACCCTGTCACTTGCACCGAATTGTACAGTGTGGTCCTGGGACAAAGACAGGGATGTCAAAGCAGCCTTTCAGGTGGAAGTGTTGGCTGGAGTCATGGCGGGACCTGTGGATCAAAGAATTGGGTTAAACCCATTAGGTTACTACACAGATATTCATGAGCGTGTGATGATTCACAGCCTTCCATGGAGTATTCCTTCTACATTTAGCTAATCTTCACTGAAACAGAATTACAAATCTGAGAAAATCTTTTTCCAAAGCCTTTTCTAGGAACTAAACAAAAACTTGTTTAGGTTTATGCTTCACTTTCAAGAGCATAGCATAGTAGTGGACCTAAAGCATCAAAAAAGTTCTCTGTACAAGAAAATCACCTCATCTAGTTCAGCAGACTCAATTTTTTATCAACTATTACATTAATATTATAACTGCATGATCACATTATGCCAAATTAATGGATTAGCAACACTGTTCAGGGGAATATCTATGGTCCTGAAAATAATTGTAGTTAGAGAGGTGGGTGGAAACAGTTCTGAGAAGGTGCATGTCACATGCCAGCACCTTTGAGCCTTCCTAGAAACTGTGGAGTGCCTACAGCCTTGATAGTTAAACAGATGGTGAAGTGCCAAGTATGACTTGATGGGAATACCATGACCTCACCTACGAAGGGCTCCACTGAATCCCATTTTGTAGTCCTTGGACAGGTGGTTGAGTGTGATGAGCAATTCCAGGTTCCAGATCAAAACAGGATTTACAAGTCCTTGCAGCTAGGGACAATTTCAGAGCAGGAGAATTTGATTGCTGTAGTCATTGATAAAATAATTATTCTACTGGCTATCATACAGTAGGACTAAAAGGCTTTTATTTATGTGGAAAGTACCACTCATGTACTTTTGCTTGCTCCTTTCTACATTCCCACTGACTAGAATAGATAAAAATGCAGCCCTTAGATAAGATGTAACTATCCTGGATTCTCAAGCAGCAAATGTAACTACTTCATTCTCCTGTGTGGGAAAAAGAAAAAAATGGCCCATGGCTTTTCATTGAAACAGCTGATGATTTGCAGAGATGTCATCAAGAGGGCATAAAAATAAATTAAAAAAATAACCAGGCTAGATGCAAAGTCTTGTCTGTTTGCTTCTCCTTGGGGTTGGAACATTGATTTCATAGATTGTACATTTATTTGTTGTTGGTTTATGTTTTTGTTTTTTAAGGGAATAGAAATCAGTTTGTTTATAGAACAGATTATCTGTCTGCTGAGAACCATACTCATAAAGTCAGAGATGAATTGTCCCTAGGGTGAAGAGTAGAGGGAAAACTCATGGTGAAAGTTTACAAAGTTCATGTTCGTGCTATAGTTTTCTTTCTATCACCAGTCATGAACCCAAGAAATTAGGGAGAGTCAGTTCATTTAATACTTACATTGGAAGGCAAACCCAACTGGAGAAAAAATAAATACAGCAGTGAGCTGAAAAGAGCAAAGCTTTTAGGTTTGCTTAGATCTTCAGCATCAAAAGTAGATTAATCTCTTTTGAGGTCTCTCACAGATTTGGATGAACTTATTCCCTCAAGGCTCTTCACTCATGTAAGGACCCTGGAAGAACATTATCTCATAGCCCAAAGGCTGCTTCAGTTTACTAGGAACCCTGTAAGCTTCACTTGCCTCTGCAGTAGGCAAGCAGCCACACGGCTTGCTGCTACAAAGCAGTGGCACGTGTGATTTCCCTTCCTTTCACACCGGGATGTATCTCCAGCCCGACTATGCGATGCACCCACAGTTGGTGTGCCAATAGTGAACTTCCCAGTGACTTGTTCCATGACACCTATATCCCAGGTCATTTGCTGATGTATGCCATCCCTGTCTTGCAGAGAAGACCCAGTTTTACTGAGGAAAAAGAGGACTTAACCATCTCTCTCCCACTAACCTCTGCCTCAAGTGTTTTGGTACTAGGACTAGGGCTGGCAGGGACACCCCCAGAGCCTGAGATCCTCCAAAGGCGGTGGGTCAGTCCCTGCATAGTCCTGATGGTGGGCTCTAGCCCATGTTTCACAGCACTGCCCACCATGCAGGCATCAGCTCAGTGCTGTACATCACCAAAAAGTTGCACTGATTTCTGTAACGTGCCCTCAAAACCCATGTAACAGGTTCTTTTAATTTCCAAGCAGGTTGTAAAAACATTTGCGGTCGTGCTGACCCTGTGCCCTGGGTAGTGCTTCACTCACTGGGTACAAGCTCACTTCACCCCAATATTTGGCACAGCTGGCACAGGGGGAATCAGCACCCTTTCAAGGTTGCATCCTCCTGCTGCTGTCCTTCCATTTGCCTGGACTGCAGGGGTAGCAAGTGTCCCTCCTTCCCTTCCTTCTGCTTTCCATTTCCATGTCACTAACCACAGAAAAGAGGAAGAGGCTACCTGACCATTGAGCTTTTCTTTCCTCCTGCACTACCTATCTTACAGTAAGGGACTGATCTCTGAATCAACACTTGGCTCTTAAATATTTACATCTTTGTAAGTCTAAAGGTTTTACACTAAGTGTTGCACTTTTGCCACTACCTCTGAGCCTTCCCATAGTGTTTAAAACTTGTCAGATATTGCAAGACAGATGGGTCCCTGGTTTGTGTTGCCACTAGACACTACCAACAACACATTTATCCTTGTTAATAAAACCAGCATGAGATCATAGATGTCACCAAATTCAATGTTTTGCAGTGTTTCCAGTACCAGAAGTTAGTGACTTTCTTCCCATTTCCCACTTACATACCTCTCAAGCAGATAGCTGTAGACCATAAATTTCCATCCCCCATAACTGACTTATTTTAACAAAGAGATATTAATTCTTAATGGAACAACTCCCTAAAAGTTCATACACATTCCTTCCCTGGGTTTTTGAGATGTGCTATAAGAAGTCTTGCCTCATTCTTTATGCTGTCTTACCTTGGTAAAGTGATGAGGTGGACAGAGCGTTCTTTTAAGAAACAGGAAATCGTTTGGGCTCATCTAAAAATTTCTCCTGACTTTGAATTCTTGAGTACTTGTTTATTATTTGCCATTTATATCTTCTTTTTGTGTTTGCTTTTTTTGTTTTCTAGCTATAAATATCTTTACAGCAGGGTGGAGAGGGGAGTTCCCTAGTGGATTATGACTTGCTTGCATGGCATTTGTAATTTGTCAAACAGTGCTGGTTCAACGGAGACTACTAGATTGCTGTTCCTAAAGGAAACTCACTTTTGAAAAATGTAAGGGAAGAAAATCTACTCTTAGATTTATGCATAAAAAAAAAGCTGATTAAATCCAGCAATATCTACCCCATTTTTTACGTCTTAAACGAAAGAGAAAATGGAAGATACCACTAACTTTACTGATATTGCAAAGACATCGTGTAACTGGGAGTTCTAATAAAAAGACTGAGAGGTTTTATAAAAACAGTGTTCAAAATAGTCTTTTCTCTCTAATTTTATCCCCCTTGAAAAGGGAATTGGCTCTACAGGAGCCACAGCCAGAGGAAAACAGCCCCTGTGCTTTCTACTGTCAGATCCTTCTAATACTCCATGAGGTTATAGGAGTCACATTCTCATAGGAACTTAAAATTCACTCATAACACTTTGGTGCATGATATTTATTGTGGTGCATGCTAAGAATAAAAAATGAAATACTGTATAATCTGAAAGTTATATAGGCCTCTTCTACAGTCGTTGAAGAAAGAAGCATGTTATTTGACTCTCTCTTGTCCTGAAATCTGCAGGATTAGACATGCAGAATTCTGTCACTTCACCTAAGGAACGGTGCAATGAACAGCATGCAATGAGCTGTGCAAAGGCTGGTATCAGACAACATTATGCAGAACTCTGTATCTGTCGTCAGTTTAAAAGAGACACTAACCTCTGGATTTGGAGAAATACCTGGAAGTAAGAGTTTTATTGCTAAAAACAAACTTTTAACAGAAGCATTGCTGTTAGTGTACTCATGAGTGGGAATTTTCAAAGCAACTAAGAAAACTTAGGAAGGGAGCACCTCCAAATATACTGTCCCAGGATATCCCAGAAGCCAAAATATTTTTTATTTATAATCTAGATTTATAATATATAATCTTATCAATTTGGAAGGCACTAAATATTCTGTCATATTATTAGTATAGTTTTTGCTATTATTATTTTACTGTGAAGAAATACTACAGTGGCAAAAAAAAAAATCCATTTAAAAGTCATATCATATGCATTAGCAAATACATGACTTCTCTGACTTGGTCCATGCTCAGGGATTATTGAGACAGAGGAGTGTGCAGGACAGCATTTGGAACAAATTTACTGCAGCTTTGGCAATCTGACACTGTTTCTTACCACTTTCTCAGAGATCAGCAGTATCTCCAGGTCAATGCAGTACTTCTCCCAGTACTGAAGGAAGACAAGAATGGCCTGTCAGAGTCCAGTGCTCCTTGACCACATTCTCTTAGATATTCCATATGTGGAGGATGTAATGTTAAATATCAAATTTATTTCTTTAAAGATAATTGATGTTACATGGGATTTCTGATTTAGTAGAGTGATACAGAATATATTAAAATCACAAAATATACATAGCGATAAACAGTTTAATCACATTACCAATGTGATTCCTGTTATCAGTCCCTGTAATATGCTCACTGTTATGATTCCTGGATATCCCCATTTGCCAGGAAGGAATACGTAAGTTGAAGTCAGTTCAAGCCCATTGCTCTCTTCAAAACACTCTTGCTAGTTGTCTAATTTTTATACTCTATGTTGCTTTGAGCCACGTATTCACTCCCCATATGCTGTTCTGTCTGACTCAGGGAGACGTTCACACTCTTTTAATTAGCTCAGCAAGAAAAACTTACACTACCAGTTGATCCACTCAAGTGTTGATAGCTGTTTATCTCAAACAAAGGCCATCCTCCTTTCCAAAGTTGTTCTGTTGCAAAGAAGTCAATTTCTTTGCAACAGCTGTGGTCAGTCACATCCTACATTATTCCCTGAGCTTCATGGGTACATCACCTTTGACCATCTCCTCTGAGCCTTCTTCCATTGTAGGTGTTTATTGTTTGGTCACATGACCCCAAATCTTCCTGCCTTGTCTCTTCCTTGTCCCCAGATTCTTCCCTTTCTGGTAACTTTAATTCTGTAACTGATGTCATTTAAAAGACTGCTTGCTAACATTTCCAGTTTTATTATAAATTAAGGGAAGACTAAAATCTAAAGCTAAAGGACCAAAATCGTTCCAGGTTTCAGCAAAATTAGTGTATATATAGCAAAAATCAGAATTTGATCTGTGTCTCAGCTAAATTTAATTTAATTTGACAGAGAAGAGTTGCAGGTGACTGGATGGGCGGATAAAAGTCTAAAATATTTTGTTCCAATGGTGTAAGATTTGGTATGGTGTATCTTACCCTGTTTTGACATTACTATGCTTTCATTACCCTGGATATCCAGAGGCAGCACAAAATTCGGATACTGTCTAAAAGTCTTTTAAACCTTAATTCAGATATTTCAAACTCAGTGGGATGTAGTGTCCAGACCCTTGAGGTGACACCTATCAATCAACTTGCTACACCTTCACATGTGATGTAGGCCCGAAGAGAGATCCTTCTGAAAGCAGAATTACTGGATCAAAGTGCTTTGCTGTGCTTTTTCCTCCTGCATTTCAGCAAGGCAAACGTGTAGCAAATTGCTATAACACTAATTCATTGTGAAATCTTATGGGAGGGAAAGGTTATTTTAATTTACAAAATCTCCAGGTTGGTTTTTATCCATTCACATGTTGACACACATTTACTTCCTGGGCTAGCAATGAGGAACTGATGTTGGTTTGCCTTCGTGTCCTTTAGAAGGGGATGTTGTATGGAATCTTCTGCCTCAGCATGTCAACTAGACCCTCATAAGTCTTGCATTCCTTATCTGGTTATTTTACGGCTCCAGTCCTGTAAGGTCAGTTTGTTCCTCCTCTTCCTTTGAACGAAATCACACACATAGAGCTATTAATCTTACCTCTCCTTCTAAACTTTGTTCTATTGTTTCATCTGTGGCTTTCATACAAACATTTCAATCCGTAATTAACTCATCTCAATCTTAATATTTCTGTTACAGATCTCTACAAATTCACTTGACTGCAGTATTGCACTAATGCTGCTCTATCCCGTCCAAGTGTGTAGCCAGGTGCTGATTGCTGTGGGACCACAAATTTCAGTCCAGAAGAGACCTTCTCAGTGAACTTCTAGACACTCATCAGTAGGAACCTAGGAGCATTTTCATGATCCTTGTATGTCTCATATTATCTTTTTTTTTAAGCCCCATTTGATTTTCTGTAGAAGACTGCATGAGATGGATTCGCTGTTTTGGAGCATCCTTCAGGAAGAGGCCTATGTACAGGATATACTCTTGACATACAGGATTTGGGTAGGGAAATGACCCCTCATTAAATGTGATGTAAACAAAAGGGCATATAAAACCACACCTGAATTCAGTTGGCTGAGAAAAACATGGAAATTGGGTGATTACCTCAGAGCTGCAGCTGAGCAATAGACTGGAAAGCCTTTTGGCCTGCTAGTTATATAGTTACCCACTGCATCACTTCAGATGATGCTCATTTGAGAGCAGATGTGAGAACAAATGAAAAGAAGACATGTATTTCATGCCTTTAATTCTTTGTCAGGTTGCCAAAACTGAAGTTTTACTTACCCCTTAGAGTGCACACCACAGAAGAGAGACAACTTTGTCCTCAAAGTGCCAGCCATTTTGTAAGTGCCATTTTGTAAAACTTAAAATTGCCAGCCTCTGGGGAAAACATCAGGATTACCCTTCAGAGCTTATTTGTAGCTTCTTGGACATTTTCTCTCCCAAGAGGTAAGCTCTCTGCAGAGGAGATGTCTGATGGTTAAAGCATTGTAGGGGAATCAGATGCTTTGGTTTAGTTCTCAGCACAGCCACAGACTCCCTGCGCATCTCTGGCAGGATGTACTTTTCCTCCCAGTGCTTATCTTTTATGTGCCCAGCTATTCACATTTAGCAGCCCTCAGCAGGGCAGGGGTGAGAGGGGAGCCTGCACTGGGAAATGCCTCTGGGCTAGTCACTGATTTGGTGTAATCCCTCTCCCTCCCACTTGCTGGATACACATGCTCCCACGCCCACACCATAACTACCAGCACCGCTGGGCATCCCCAGCCTGGTGGGAGCCCAGCAGAGGTTGCTCCTGGGAGCTAGACTTCAGCTCATCCCTTCAGGCACATCCCTATCAGCCGTGCATTTTGGAGTAATATATGCTTGCTTTGTGGCCATAGACAAAAGTCTTCAGAGGCTGCCCAACACAGAACACCTTTGCTCTTCTCACAGAAGCCACAGAGGAAGAGCAGGGCCACCCAAACTCCCCATGGAGAGCAAGGGGTGCCTGGGTTGCGGTATCCCAACAAGCTGTTTACACATACCCCATAAACTTTACTTGCAGGATTGGCTACCTAAACCTGCTGGGGAACGGGGCTGCCATGAGATTGCAGGAGAAGGAAAGTTCAAGAGGGAGAGGTGCAGGATGCTGCTTGCAGTGGTCAGCCTTGCTAAAAGGACTTCTGCATACAGGGGTTGCCCAGGCCAGCACAAACCAATGGCTCGCTTTGCCTGGGAACACGCAGAATTTGGGAAATGGGCTACATTAGGAAGAACGGTCTGCAGATCAAGCTCTGCTTGCTGCAGGTAGGGCCACAGCTGGGATGGTGTCCTGTTTGTCCCCCTTGCTGAGGAGGGATGTGGAGAAACTGGAGAGGGTCCAGCGGGAGACTGACAGGGTATTCAGTGTGAGGGGAGACTGAAGGAGTGAATCTGTTCCTTCTGACAAAGAGGAACCACAGGGTGCTCCAGCAGCAGCCTGCCATCCTTGAAATGGTGATTGCAGAGAGGATGAAACCTTTTGCCTCGAGATGTCCACACTCTCAGCAGAGGAGCAATAGCCACAAACTGTGCAGGAACTGCCCAGAGATACAGCAGAGGCCCATCCTGGAAGCCTAAGGTGCTGCTATGTGAAGCCATGCATTTAGTGGGTTAGTCCTGCTCTCCAGAGGTACATAAGCTGCCTGAAACCACGAGAAACCAGGAGCACCAGGGCTGGCTCCTCAGACAGAGCCTACTGCAGGGAGAAGTTGTGTGCTGGCCTTGTCTAGTCCTTGGGGTCACGGAGAAGTGTCAGAGCTGGTGTTATTTCTCCCTCATGTTTTTTTTTCCACTATGAAAGCAGCAGAATTACAGCTGTTTCCTTTTGTGACAAAGAGTGTTTGTGATTTCTCACCCCTTCACTGCTGTTGCCTCCTTACATGTAACACTGGGACATGCAGTGAAGGCAGCCAAGGCTGCCTACGAGAGGCAGCAGAGCTGGGTCTGTCTTGAGAGCAAGCTTCCTTCTTTGTGCAAATGATTTCACTGAAAAAAGCATTGAAATGAAGAGATTAATGCTTTGTGATTACAAAGTTAAACAGAAGATCAAAGGTAAATTCATTGAAGACATACTTGCACAGCTTGATTCTTATAATTGGTATCTCTAATATGCACAGGATTCTGTAATTTATGGGACAGATAAGCATAATGATCATTGTGTTATGCTTGGAAAATATTTCTGTGATATGATGGAAGTATTCTGTCACACTTAGTACACAATTGCAAGACAGAAAAGAACTCCAGGTTAGAAAGACTGATAGAAAGACAAAGAATGAACATTTTCAAATGCTCCTCATTTCAGATTAATTCAGTTTTGAAAAATGAGTACCTTCTTCCTGTTGTGTAATGCATATAAATGACAGAGTCTGGAGAAAGTGCATTTTAAAATATTTATGTTTTCTAATTGATTAATCCAAACATATGGCATGTGTTTTCAGTGTTTCTGCTAATTAGCAATATGCTGGTTGGCATTGGCTTTTTCACCAAAATGAAAGCAGGTACCTGAGCTTGAGGTTTTGTACCAGATGAGACACCACATATTTTATCTTGCAGTTTTGTCAGAGGAACATTTCCAAACCTGCGGGAAAGTATACTTCTAGATCAAGTCGGAGACATCTAGATAAAGGAAAAAGCAACTAGAACACTAAGATGTGGTTAGCCATAAACCACTAACACTAAAGGAGAATATTGATAAATAAATTGTTTATATTATTGTATTAATAAATTATTCTATCATAAGCCTGTATCATGAGAAAATGATGCTTTAAAATCTTGCATTGAAAGCGTCATGATTAAAAGTCAGTGAAAAAAAATGTTAAGCTAAAAATATGTGTGGATATATTGACTAATTCTTAGTCAGCTCTTAATGAGGGAAACTGGTGGCAGGACGATAGTGCTGGGTCAAGCACAAAGCTCAGCAAGACTGAAGTGTGTTAGTGCTGCATTTTGAATCAGAAAACTTGTTAAAACACCAAACAGGCAGGCCTACCACAGCTGTATTTCCCAGCTCCTGCCAGCAAGCTCACTGAAGGGAGTCTCAGCTACCACATGCTATAAAACAAATAAACAAACAAACAAAACCCACACCAAACCCAGGAAGAAACTCCTGTTAGTTCTCATCTCATCTTCAAGACATTTTTCTGCTTTATAGAGTTATTCTTCCATGATCTGTCTTCTCCTTGCTAAGGAAGTTAAGCCCCCATTTTTAGAAATTCCCAGCCCAGCCAGCAGCATATAGAAAAGGGTTTTAACCAGTTGTCTCCCAAAAGAAATCTAGATTCCCTCCAGGCCCACACAGAGGCAAGAGAGAAGGGTTCCTACATTGGTGGTCTGGAAAACCTCACCTGAAGGTACTCCAGCATGCAGCTGCTTGGTTTCCCAGAGCCTGCTAACCTGAAGCTGGAGGAGCGCAGGAAAGCACAGATCTCACGCCCTGCTGCCAGCCCAGCAGAGCAGGTAACCTCTGCTCGTACCCTTCTCCTGGGCCTGTGAAGAAGGACACCAAGTGCAAGTGTTCCAGTGAGTCACTGTGCTCCCTTATATCCTTGCCTCCAGAAGGGTTTAAAATTTGTAGTGAAAAGATACGCTCAGGAACTCAGAGTTAATACTGTCAAACCAGAGTGACTTCTCGGCAGGAGCTGGAGTGTGCTGAGGAGGCTCCTGCAGTGGTTGGGTCTTGTTCTTTGTACTGGGGGAGTGCAGTGAGGAAGCCAGTGACACACTGGCCTCCCCACACAGACCACCTGTTACAGGGACTCGCAGGCACACTGAATATGTTTCTTTATTTTACCTGCACCTGACATCTTCTGTGGAAAAAAAGGCACTTTTGATCAAAGAAGTCAAATCTGTTTTTTCCATTGAAAAAAGAAGTCAATTTTTTTTTTTCCCATTTGACAAAAGAAGTCAAATCCATTTTTTCCATGCTTTCACTTTTCATTTAAACACCTAGGAGAGGAAGCTGTTGACCAGGTTTATTGCTTCTTTTTTTTCTTACAGTGTTTTTTCTTGTGTTGAAAACAGTCATTGATGGCATCAAATGCAAATGATTTTATACTGATTATGTTCTCAAAGTTTTTGTAATTGTGCAGTTTCTTAGGAAAACAGGAACTCAGGTGGTCTATGTGGCAGAGATACCAAACATGCCACTCTTGCTTTCCTTATCATTGCTTTTTTTTTTTTTTTTTTTCCAAAATGTTACCAAGAATTTTAGATATTATCCTGAATCTTTCTTCCTAGTCCTAATTCTCTGTATAATAAGATATATCTTTCTATGTTGTACATTGACCGTTAGGACTGTATTACCTGAGTATCTCAAGAGTTCTGCCTAATTAAGGATTTTCCCACAAATCCACCTCTAAGCACAAAGGAGATAAAACCTGAAAAGGCTCTGTATGCACAGATGGGACACGTGGAGAGATTGGATGTAGAAATCATTCCCTCTTTGTGAAGCCAGAGATGTCATCTAGCTGTGAGGAGGTAAATTGATCTCTAGTCTCATTTTGTTTTGGTCTTTCTTGCGACATGACTAACAAAGGCACCCACCTGGCAGAACCTTTGCAATATGAGGCACCCTTTGTTAGCAATTGGGATAGCATCATAACCTCCATTCAAATGAATGCAATGCTATTGGATGGCAACATTTTGTAGTGGCCCTGAAATAAAGTAAAATCCTGAACTAATAATGTGGAGATCTGTTGTGAGATCTAACAATAAAACCAGTAGAGACCTATGTGCAGTACAGGTGTACCAGTTCAAGCTAGTCATCTACCTGCCATTACAATCAATTAATAAATAGCTTTCTGGTCCACATATCAATAGAGATAAAGGCAGCATTCTTCTGATTGACATCTTCCATATGATGACTCCTTGGACTCCAAAAACTATTTCTGCCTTGGCTACAAAGATATTCACTCTTGCTCATATGGACACACCTGCTCTGTAGGTACATTCACGCAGATGAATGCCACCTTTGTGTCCTCCAACTCTGAGTGCTGCAGGAGGTAAATCATAAATTTGGGAAGAAATGAGAATCCATTTTCTAATTACACTGTGCCTCCCACCATGATCTCTGTGAGACAGAGGATCAAGCATTAATGATAAATCTTGTGTTGAAAAAGCAAGTCAAGCTGAGATTCCTCATAGTGCATTGGATCATTTCATCTCCAGTATGGCATGTTTGAAACACAGCTTTTCAGGGTAATTGCTATAATAGATGAAACAAACAAACAAACAAACAAATGCCAAACCAACCCAACCAGAAAGAAACCAAACAAAAAAGAGAACAAAGGCAGGGCTATCTCCTCATTTGCCCAGCTTCTATTCAATTTAATAACATGTTGCTAACTGATACACTTCAAAACTATCAATTTAATAAAGAACACCTATAAGAACTAGGTTATCAGAGATACATAGCTAGATCCCTGCTCAATAATTTTATTTTATTTTTTTTAAAGACAAGTGCAATTTGGTTTGGGAAATGAGATTATATAAAGACACAAACATTATCTTTTGTTTATTATTTACTGCATATAATACTTTATTGCCATGGCTACCCTCACAGGGTTTGGAGTACTGGAGATAATGGGAGTCCAGAAGTAGGAATGCCCAAGTGTCTTACTGAACTCAATTCTTAGCTCTAGTGTCCGGTGTAAGACCTGGAAGAGCTTCTTGCTCCCATGGAAACACTGAAATGACTCCTATTTAGAAAATATTATGGTGGCTATTTAATAATATTTACTTCTTCTCTGGAAGAGAGTTACTCAGATTAAGTGCAAGGCAAATTAGTCTGATGATTTGATTTCCTTGTTTTTCTGATCTCAGCCAATGATAGAGTGAATAGTTATCGGTAGTATCCTCTGAGGTGACCAACACCTACAGTATTACAGAGGATGCATTAGTCTGTGCCTACCCCAGTTTGCAGATGCCTGCTGCATAACTCTGCCTGCTTTACAGTGAGCCAGGAGAGAGCATATTTGTTTTGTCATTTTTTGTTACTTTTCCCACTATGTAGTACAGTTAGCATTCTTGGAAAAATATTAGAGCAGTGTTGAAACAAGTTTCTGCTTTTGATAAGAATGCTACAGTGTTAAATGCCTCCTAATCCTTCAGGTTCTTCACTGACTACTCCTTACTTCTGCAACTTCTTCTCAAATACTAGGAAGATTGTTGCCTTTTAGCTGGAATATTTAGGCATCTAATATGACATCTAGCCTGACTTTATCATCTCTTTCCAAATGAGGGATTGGTATTTAGGCCTTTCTCCCCCCTGAAAGCTCTGGTCTGCCCACATTTCCCACAGGACATGCCCATATTGTGGGGGCCAAGACCCTACAAGTCTCATGTTAAATGCTTAACTTGAAGAGATCATTGTCCTTTTTTAGACATAGCCTTGTATCTAGCCATCTCAGTAGAGTTATTTCCTAGATTTGTAAGGAGCTTCATGCAGTTACAGAACTGGGGCACAAGGGGCTCCTTTTCCAGATTTATAAAATATATTTTACAGTTGTGAAATGGAAAGCATCTTGATAGTTTCAAATCATCTTGGGTCAAGACATGTTTTATTTGCTCAGTGAGTCATCAGTTCATCTCTCTCCCAGTATTCACTGTGGTTTTTTTATGTCATAGGATGCACATTCCTCCCTGCAAAGGGAGTTTAAAATGGATGTGTTTTAATAACAACCCTGGCCTCTGCTGCTCCTGTGGTCTCTGTCCCCATTCTTGCTGCAGCCACCATTATCAGGGACAGCAGAGACT
>NW_008597136.1:0-7576 GCF_000691845.1 Merops nubicus | reverse complement strand
ATCACAGGTGGGGTGGGACGGGCGGGGCCAGCCACTGTGCCAGTGGTTATTACTATAGGCTATTACCTATTCCTTATCTTCCAGAATAGGCTTCATGCCATGCAAAGCCAAGTAGTTTGTAATGTCACTTTTGTCATGTTTTCCCTCAAAAGTGTTAAAGTGGATGGGCAACCTGCATTGGCAGTGCTTTGTTTGAAAAGGAATATTGAACTTGTACATAGCACTTCTTATCCATGTGTCCTAGAAGAACTTACGGAGGAAGATAAACATCATTACCTTGATTACAGACTGATAACACAGGCACTAGTAAATTAATGTGACCTGTACTGGATATGTAGCCTCTGTCACTTGGAGGTACAATCCAGACCTCTCAGTGCCCTGCCAGTGCCTGAGCCTTTGTAAGAGGGAATAGGCAACAGTGAACACGGGGCAGCAGTGACTCTCTAGCAGCACTTGACAGCCAGACTAAAGAGGATTGACAGAGGTGAACACAAAGAGCAATGCCAATGGCAGGATGACGTCTGCAATAAAATTCTGTCCATATGATGTCATTGCTCAGGATACTCATGCCCTGCAAGTATAATTTTTTCCTAGCCTGGTTCTAAGGCTGAACAATTGTTGGTTTTTGTGGGTTTTTTTTTCTGACTTAGGCTGAAAACTCCTTGGCTCAAGGGCCACAGCCTGAAATGATTTATGTTAAATGGGACAACACAGAGAAAACATACCCCAACATAAATCACAAATCAAAATAGAATCCAAATCAGCTCTGGTAATGACCAGTGGTAGAAGTAAAGTTCATAAGCCTATTAAAGAGGTCTCACAGGCCTACCACACTTGAGCAGGAAAAATGAAATGTTATAGTCCTAACTATATAAAACACTGCCACAGAGGGAGAACAGTTATTTCACTAGCTCTTGGTCCTGTTGCAGAGTCCTGTTGCACAATCAAGTTAACAATAGACCGTCATTAAATGGTAGACCTTATTTCTGCAGTCAGAGGTCATTAAATCTTAATTCCTGCTTATGCAATTGTTAATAGTGTTAGTAACTTACAGAAATCCAGAATGAACCACAGCGTTTCAGAACTGTTCTTGGGAATGACTTAATATGGCATGAATGGAAGGGCAGGCACTCTTGCATGTGCTTCATCAGGCAAAGGAAAAAATCTGAGCCAATGAAGAGGTGGGAAAATTGTAGATGTCTTTCTACTGGTCCTGACAACATTTTCTGAAAAGCTTTCTTTGCTTGCAGAGCACTAAGTGCAACATCCCTAATACCATCTTCCATCCACCTCCCCGAAAAAAAATACTGGAAAGGTGCAATGGGTTGGAAATGTGAAAAAGATTATTCTCTGCTTAGAAGTCCACCTCTACCCAACAACATCTTGGTCCATCTGGAACTAGAGAGACTTGGGGGTCTCCTCACCATACTGGTGGAAGGAGAGCTTTGTACTCTCGATGCTGTCTCACAGCCTTGCTTTTCAGAAATGGAGTAACCCAATGGACTGTGTCAGGAATTCAGCTAAAAATGTCCTTATGAAGACCTAAGAGTAATTTGCATGTAAACTGTTACTCAGAGCAAGTTTATACTAAGACATGGCAAATTACTGAGCAGTTGTGCCAGAACAGCGATCCAGTATTAATCCATTAACCCAGTACTGATCCAGGACACTCCGCGGGACTGGTGCTGGGACAAGCAGACCCACGCTGGCTGGCTCTAACAAAGCTCAGCACAGACTAGTCTTGATTGTTGTGTGCCTGCCTTTTACAGACCTGCAGCAACCATTCTGCGTGCCTTACATTACTCTTGACAGTTCCCTGCCTTTTTCAAGACTAGCTGGACCTACTCTTGAGTGAGGGAGTGTTACCTGAACCAGCCAGGACTGCTCTCTGTGGAGCAGCTGTGATCTATTCCTGAACCTTGAATCCTTGAAAGAGGGAATTACATACCCTGTAATTCCTTTACTCAAGTAGCAAGCGATACATTTCCCAGTAAAGTCCATTCCTAAAGAAAAACACAGAAAACTATCTTGTAACAGTAACTAAAGCTCCAAACCAGTGTTTATGCACAGTAATGCCTTTCTGCCTCCCTAGCCTTCCAGGAGTTGTTCCCGTCCTGGACAGAAGGGACTGTACAACTGAAACTCATGCAGATGCTTTTTAGAAGAGGACATTGTGTCTAATCAGTCCTTTCCGTAGGCGGGGAACTCAGTCTAAGACAACTCTGTAGGCGTTTCCCCTATGCAGCAAGTAACTGTAATTTGGCAATAGTTCTACTGTAAGATCTGTGTTAACTTCCCAAAGCTGAGTCACCAGTGCATGCCCTGGGATGACATCTAGCTCCGCAGCTCCTTTCCTGCTTCTGCCCTGGCTTCACATGCACAAACTGGAAAGGAGCATGCATGCTTGCTCTTTAGTAAGGTCCCTTGATCTGGACAATTTGGAACTGGTCACAGGATTTGTTGCAGACAGAACCTTTGTCTTTGCAGGATTGGGCAGATGCACACTTGTGTCTTCTTGTAGACTTTAGTCCTGATGTGGTAATACAGAAAAAAAAAAAAATAAAAATCAACTCTATTTCTTTTCTGAGCCAACAATATGTTTACCTATAAATTTAAAAATAAATAAATGGAATAATCTTTTGGATAACTTATTTCTCTTATTTAAAATAAGAAAATCCTTTCCAGCTTCTGTGTTGTCTCACATGCTCCACTTATTCCATCTAATTCTCTTTAAAATGCTGCAATTCTAGTAGCACCAGCACAGAGCATAGGCTCATCCATTCAGTCACGTTTTGTATTAGGAGCTATTTTGTTCCCCCAAATTAAAACAAAAATATCAAAATAACTCCTCTAGAACAGAAGTGCTATGCTTCTACTATACGTGCAGCGTGTGGTGGAAAGCTGACTGCACGTCCCCTCTTTGCACATGTATGTCCCTCATGCACTATGTGTAACAGAAAAACCTTCTAGTTTTGTTCACTCCTAAAAGCTTTTAATGGAAACAAGTCATGGAATTTAATGAGGCAATTTTACATTTTGCAAAATATACAGAGTATCACCAAATATGTTTCTGGCCCTGCAAAATCTAGTCAAGCAAAAGAAACTAAATACTTCTCATCAAACAAATACATGGGTTTATTAGAGTATGTTTCCATGTTTTAAACATGCAATGATGTCACAAAGTTTTGTTTCCTTCTGTTCTCATTAGTTTGTCCTCATGACAATCCAAAGCAGCTGCTAAAAAAAATGTATCTCTGCAGATCAGCAATTAAAAAAACATGGGCTGTATCTTCCAGTGTTACAATTATGTAAAAGAACAAGACTCAGTATTTACAAAAAAATGCCTGGAATCAAAATACAACTAAATAGTGTTATCAATTTAATCACAGAAACTGTAAAACACTCACAGGGTATGCATGCTGACAAGCCCCAAGTGTAAGCCTACCTTTTGTAACATATATGGAATAAACAGAAACCTATCATTTTGAGTTTATTTACTTTTAAAAAAAACTATTGGTCATGACCCAGCTTAGGTGTATTATCAACATTATTTTACATTTGTTTCCTCTTCATCTTCTCTGTTTGAATATAAAGCATCATAAAAAAACCAAAAAACATTCAGTTCTGCAAACATGAAAATTCTGTCAGTACAGCTAACTGTTTTTTAATGTATCTTTTACATACAAAGAAAGTAGTAACACAAATAGACAACTAGGCAAAGGATAGTGTACTTAACTTGAAACATCTGCAATTTCAGTAACTGTGAATTACCTACTTGCAAAATATATGCAGTACATGTAATGTGCATAAATACACACAACCCCAATGCCACTGCATGCATTATTTTGGACAAAAATATAACCTCAGGTTCACAAACCTTCACCCAGAACTAGTGAGAGCTGTAGTCTCATTTGCGTGATAAAGGTGGTCAAAAAGAGTCTGTTAAATATAAGCTATCCCACCATGCTGCCCTTTGGGTTCTAGTGTTTTGAACAACAAAACATTAGACTAAATTACTCTCCTGAAGAGCAAAATGTAATAACAGAAAATGTGGAGACAAGTGCTAAGATTTTCTTTAGTGACAAAAAAAATCTTTTTTTTTTTTTTTTTTTTTGCATAATCTTTCCTATTCTTTGCCTGGAATAGTCAGTGATAGGTCTGGGAGCTTCTGGAGTGGACAACAGGTTGAATATGACCTTATCCTGTGTCTAGCTCTATTAACTTGTGATACCATTGTTGCAACAGGCATAGCACTGGCACCATCCTCAGTGAAAGCCACTGTTGTGACCACAAGTTTTTCTCACCTCAAAATATTAGAAAAGCCATCTTGTTTGACTGATTTTGGTGAAAAAGAGAGAAGCCTGCTGCTGAGGTTCCTCCTTGCAAACTCCAGCATGCAGGTTTTGCTGCTATGCACATCCCCCACAACAGCTGGGACTCCATCAGAAGTCCTGCGCAGTGCCAGGGGAGAACGCCCAGATTTGGGGATCCAGGGGGATTAGGAAAATTGAGCAGACAAGTAGCTGTACTTCTCAAAGAGGCCATCAGGACTTTAAAAACACCACAAAACTTATTGAAGGAGCTTCAAAACTCAATCTCCAGGTAAAATACAGACTTCATGGAAACACGCAACAACATTATTTACAAGCTGTAGGAACTACATTTGACTTGGCTTGCATTGCAGTGAAAAAAAGCACACCTTGAATGTTTTAGAATTACTAAATGTGTTGTGAGGACTTTTTATTGCAGTTTACTGACAATTTTGAAGATTATATTGTCATGATCTCCCAAAAAGAGATCCCAAACCAACAACACTGACAATTTTTATATGTTCCCAGAAGTCTATTATGTTCCCAGAAGTCTTTTAAGTTTGATTCTTAAATCTGTGTCTTGGAATACTGATTCTTCAGGTCTTTCAAATGGCCAAATGGTCACATTCTCCCAGATACAAGGGGCTAATTGACAGCCAAATAAATGTGGCTTGATCTTAGCTATCTTAGTGAAGATATAAGAAATTATGCAAGTCTTACACATAAAGTAAGTGCTTCTAGTACTCATGAGTTTTCTTGGTGTATCTGTTTGTAACACTGCTGAGCTAGTCATAGCTTTATCACACCTATTTATCAGCAGGTTGGGTTTTTTTAATTAGTTTTAAAAAATAGATGCAACACCACGCAAAAAAAAATAAAATATGTTACATAACTTCCATGAACATGAAGGGAAGAGGAAATGCCACCCTAAAAATGAAACCCCACAATACACTTAAAAGACATACACAGCACTGAAGGATTTGCCTTCAGAAGGGCTGTTAAAGTCATTAACTGAGAACTGCTAGACCTTTACAAGGTAAAACAGTATGATCAATCAAATTCCCAATAACTCAGAGCCTCTCTAACCATGTTGCTTATCTGGACAGTCAGGACTTCCTCCCAACACTTTTCATTTTGTCTTTTGTGATCTTGCTCATACATTGTCTTTCCCTGTGACTTCATCAGACAATCATGAGAAGCTGTAGGCATTAACACTAGAGAGTGGAGTTACCCCAATACATGCCAACTCCACTATTTTTCTTGCTTTGAACAACATGCAAACAAAGCACTTCGTGTTTTAGAAACAACAACAACAAAAATTACAATAATAAATTCTACTTAGAAAAATAATTGCTTTATTTTTGCCACACCTTCCTGATCAGTTGCCCAAGTCCTAAGTACCTTTCAGAAAATAATTTATATGCTGCAGAACAGCTTAGTGAGCTCATCAGCATATTTTGTCTTAAGGCCATCTTAGTAATTGCTTTTTGCCATGCCTGGTGCCTTCGACCAGCATAAAGTGCTGTGCCATAACCTTCCCAAGTGCTGTTATGGGGCTACAAGCCCTATCTGCCCTGTCTCAGGTTGGAATGGGGATGAAGCTGCTCAGTTTGGAGTGGGGTGACTCTCTCCAGGTGTTCAGGCTGTGGGTTGGGCTTCTGTTGTTGGTAAAAGAAGTCTGTCGCCTGCTGTTGCTGTTTGAATCTTCTCTGCTCAGCGTTTGCTTTATTTTTTGGCAGCAAGGGAAGCTCTGTACGCAGTCCTGCAGGAGGTGCCCGCTGAAGAACATGTAGATCCACGGGTTGCAGCAACTGTTCAGACTGGCCAAGAGAGCTGTGACTGTAGTCGCAGTGTTTTCAGAATCTGGGGAGGGAGGAAGAAAGCAGTTTATCATCAAAAGGACATTTCAATCATTCAGTCAATTGCTTTATTAACTGTTGGTTTTGTTTTCCTGAATAATTCTAGTTAGAAAAGTTAAGTAGCAACATTTGAAATGAATAATGAGGACATAATCAGAAAAATTCTTATTTATGTAAGGCTGCCATTGAAGTCAAAGGGAGCTTGTCTGAACGGACTTAAAAAAGCTGTGACAGAACTTATAGGGCAATCCATCCAAAATAATGCTTTAGTCTCCTTTCCACTGGTGTTTGTCCCTGTGTTGATAAGTTCATGCTTTAAATACTGAATAGCTTTTATTCAGACTTTTTTTTTTAAAATTGGTTACCCTGGGAGGCAATGGCAAAATTCCCACTAATTTCCCACTGCTTTCAATAACACTGAATTTTGCTGTACACATTTGCAAACTGAAAAGTGTTGAATGCCCAAGTAACCACTGGCTTGTGAATCAACAGAGGTTGAACAAATTTTACTTGAGTGAAAAATGGAAGTCAGCACTACGTCATAAACCAGTTATGGTATTCTACCTTTAATAACTATTTAAATTATCAAATACTCCAAACATGTATTTAGTCTAATCAATTATTAGGGACCTTTCTTTGTAAATATCGACTCTCTGAAGAAGTATAATTGCTTGTCATGCAGTTTATTAAAGAATCTCTTCAAACAAACCTGCCAAATACCCAACTGTTCCGTTAGGCTTGCATTTCTTTTGAAGATAAAACAAAATTTAAAAAATCTGTTTGTCCACTGCAAGCCTTTACTTCTCAGTAGAGACCTGCATTTCTGCCTTGACTTTAGTCCCATACTAAGGGCAATCAATGTTTTCACTACACCAAGTGGTAATTTGGGGATATTTTAAAAAGTCAAGAAATTATTCATTCCAACATGTTGATTTGCTGCTTTCTTACCAGGAGGAGACAGGGTATCTATTACTATGTTGCTGCCATTCCCTGTGTAACTAGTGTTAAAATCACCAGCTATTTTCAGCTAGATTTAACAGGCGGACAGGTATCTACGAAATACTATTCTGACACTGTTTCACGAGAACTACTCATGAAACCAAGTACTCATGAAAAGGAGCTACTAGATACTGAATAAAGGTGACTGCCCTGTTGTGAGGAAGGGTTCGGGGTGTGCTGGAGCCCACGATTAGGCAGCAGGGAATGCTCACGCAAGGCAGCTACAGGACAGGCGGCTTACTAAGTTCCCCGCTTGTGAAGTCAATCGTGGCACGTCTGTGTGTACAACTAATAACAACGCAAAACGTCTCTAAAGTTTTGTTGATCGGCAGCTTCAAATGGGAGAAACGCTCGCAGGCTGAAACCGCCGCCTCAAGTACTTCAGTTCCCCTCCGCCGATCTTGCTCG